>NW_027526422.1:48019217-48124078 GCF_048455015.1 Haemaphysalis longicornis | reverse complement strand
CTGCATGAATCGTGTCGTGTCCATCACTCATCCCTGCCACTTTCTGTTGCTAGCCGCTGCCTCCTCACGGCGCGGGCACGAGACAGTTCATGCACTGCATGTGTGTGCAGGCCTATCGGCCTGCTATGCATGAAGCCCGCAAAGCGGCCGTCAGTTCGATCGCCCCTATGGGTACACACGAGCTTGTGCCCTGTCTGTCACGCGTCACTGTGCGGGCGTACACGCGGAAGCCGTGAGGTTTGGGGAGACTTGTGCCAGTGCTGGATCAGGGCGAGGTTCAATAGCCGCACGCAGCGAGGACTCTGAGCTTGGGCAGCCGATTGGAACAACTACGTTGAGGCCTCAGAAAGCACATCTTTCATTCGCTCTGCGGAGGTACAAAGCCGTGACGCGGTTTCCTGAAATCCAATAAAATCGTCTGTAACCCAATGGCGGCGCGATAGACGCGCACAACCTCCACTCTTTTTGTATTCGAATAATTTCTCGTTGGTTATGGGGAATTGAGCTAGCGTACACATTTTTTTTTTTATTCGAAAGTTTGCCCTGCGGCATAACGGTGCACGATTCACAGGTACACGAACAAGTTTGCTTCTCGTATAAAGTCTAGAAGGTGCCTATGAAATGGTCCATGAACCCAGCGCTGCAGGTCTGGAGGGCGGCCAGGGTGAAGGCCGGTTGCACGAAGGTGCCGTAATCGCATCTGATGCAGTCCGGGGCAGGTCCACAGCAGATGCTGCACATTCACATTCTGTACGGCGGAGTCGCAGAATGGGCAGGTAGAGTCGTATGGTCCGCGGTACTGCGATGGCCAAGAGGCAGTCACAGACGGCGTAAGGGCCATCCCAACGCGTATTCTCCGCAGCGCAACCTCCTCTCGGCGAGTTAAGTCACCAGGGAGGTTTGAACCACACGGAGGTATGAGGGCTCGCGTGGTGCGCCGGAGAATTTCCTTCTGTTGTGCCAGGTTTCCACTTGGATCTTCGGGAAAAAGTGGTAGTGGTCGCATCAAGGTATGCGGGCGACTAGCCGTGTCTGCCTCCCTACTGCCGGGTACAGCTGAACGGGGTACCCATTCTATGCGGATCTGCAGTGAAGTGCTTCGTGCTAAGTGGTGAATGGCATCTGCGAACGCTGTAGCTTGTGTTACGCGGCGGATGTCGTGGATGGCTTGCGTAGAGTCTGTGCGTATTATTAGTCGACAGTATGGCCCTGCCTGGACAATAGGCAGTATTGCGGCCATCCCATCGTGTATTGCTGCTAGTTCAGCAAGATACGCTGGTGGCATCGGGTTAGCCTCATAAGAGCAACATTGGTCCACCTCTGGTAGCTGGGGGCAGATGAGAGCAGTGTGCACCATGCCGTTTTTGACGCTGGCGTCTACATGTGCAATTGCCGTCTCCGCGTCTGGGCTATGTAGGCGAGAGACTTGGGCCGTGGCCTGGCGAGGTACCGGGTGACGGAGGCGACCGATTGGTTTGTTGTCTGTTAACTGTACTCGCTTAATACACCAAACTCTTGTTCTAACAAAATCGCTTTTACTTTTTTTTACATCGCGCTCTATTCGAAGTGTTTAATGGTCCCCACTGCAATGCACGAAAACGAATCACTTCCGCTTTATTGAAATATTGCTTACAACGAAGTCAATTTCCTCTCTCGACGATTTCCTTATCACGAGGGCTTACTGTAAGCAGTTTCGCGAAATTTGGAGCATGAAAGCTGGTGTGCTGTCGCTCTTGAAGCGCATTCGCAAGTCGGTGGTTTTTATGAACAAGTTTCGTCCTGCAGCGCGGCTTCTCTAAGAACATACTGAACAGGTCGGATACGAAAGACCCGTAACAAGCATACAAATCCGAACGGACCGGGCGTCCAGGCACCTGCTCCGTGGTGGCATTCCTCCGGTGTGTCGCAGCATAGCGCCCCGCGCAATCGATGGAATCGCGGCCCTCCCGATGTCGTCGTCGTTTTCGGCTCGGTGTCGTACGTCGCGGAGCCTCCGCCGCGGGCCGTAAATCTCCGCCTAGTTGTCGCCGCAGGCTGCGTGGTTCCTTTGTCTCCGCCTTGGTCCCCGCACCGACAACGGGAGGTATCGAAGGTGGTGTCACGGCGGCCACGAAGGAAACAAGGGGGGCCGAAAGAAGAATGGGGCGCCGATCGCGAAAAGCGGACCTCGGGGAATAGCAGCCGTAATACTTAACCTGCCGCCGCCGCTGCAGCGGGAGGAGTGGGCTGGAAAAGATGCGGAAAAAGCGCTGGATGCTGCTGTGGGAGGAACGACGTCGCAGCTGCCGCCGCTGAGTTGCTTGTAGGGAACGCACGGCTGTGTCGCGGCATGCGCGCGGTGTCGGCCTCCGTGTACATCGCCCGTTTGTTCGGACCGCATTTTTTTCTTTTCCGGCAACGGCAGTCGGGTCGTGCTTTCCCGGCTGCCTTGTTTATGATGAGCCGCCACAATACTCCAGAATTAGCGTGCGCCACAAGCTGAATGAGCCAAAGCCGCAGCAGTGTGCAAGCCAGCGGAAGAAAGGAAGAGAATGGAATGAAAACAACAAGAAAAGGAAGACAAGGTTCTTTTCGGGGGGAGAAACGACTGATGAGTTGGTCGCATGCTCGTTCGTGGTGTGCGCAGATATGAGTGAAACTGTCTGCTTAGAAAATCTTTGCGGGTCCTTGTTACGTTAGCTGCTTGTTTGCTACCGTTTTGTTAAATGATCACTGACTTTCACGTGCACCCACCGTGACTTCCTGGAAGGAAACGTCACTTAATTAGCGTGGGCGTGATGTAAGCAAGAAAATTAGCAGTGGCTTAGCTTGGCTATGCCAGGATATCAGTAGCGTGAGCTAAGCTGGCTATTCTTAGGTTTCCTGGTTGTCTAGGATTAGCTGATTATCATGCTTACTGCTGCTAAAACGATTTCCAATCCAATCCAATCGCGGCGGCGGCGGCTCCGGCGCGCCAGCTGTGCGCCGTGAGACGTCACTGCTCCTCGCGCATGCGCAGCACGGCTCTCCAGGCGCCACGCGAAACTGCTCAACCTCGGCCAGTGTAGCTCACGCTACGAAAGCTCGAACTGTTGACTTCAGTCACGAAGACGTAGAAAAAGAACTTTGAACAAGGTAGCGGCCTCAAAATGTTGTCAATGTTTCGACGAAGAAACTTGCGATTGCCGTGGTGTGCCGTGCGTTTCTCCCTCCTCTCCCTCCAGTGGTTTGCGTCCTGAGACGAGGAGGCGAGGACCGCTCGGCTGTCCCGTAGTTTGTTTACCCTAATGGCCGGCAGCTGCCGATAGGTGCGCCTCCTCCTCCTCCCCCGCGAGCGAGGAGCCGCCGGGTAAACAAGCCTCGGCGTCCTCCGTCTGTCCGAGATCCGGTGTCGGCCGCAGCGCCAAAGCGCGGTTCGGACTCGTTACGCCCTCCCCCGTCCACTCTCTGTGCCCCCGGCTCGCAGATGTCCTCTCAAAACGAGCAAACACACGTCGTACGGCCTACTCGTGTTCGCGGCTGTGAGTATGTGCGTGCCTGCGTCGGCTTGTGACTGGCGCGCGACCGGGGAGATAGCGGCGTCACATCTTAAGACGGAAGGAGCTCTCCGTGGTTGTTCTTGTTCGCGCTTTTATCTTACGGAGATACGAAAAGTATACCGGGAGATAGCGGCGTCACATCTTAAGACGGAAGGAGCTCTCGCTGGGTTCGCTTGTTCCCGCTTTTATCTTACGGAGAGATGAAAAGTATGCATACAGTGCACATGCACTGTCGTACGATGTCCTAAGAAGGCATTGTCCGTTAGTAACGACAGCGCCATCGCCATCGTCATTATGATCCGCTCCTCACCATCCGACGCGGAGGGGTGTGGCACGACTGTCATCTCGGTCACGCTCCTCAGGACAGGCAGTAGGGGCTGTTTTTTAGATGCACTGGCTGCATTGAGTGCAGGCTTAGTGCAGCGCGTGTACACTGCAATGGTTACAGTGCAGTGCCGAGTGTAATGTAGAGGTCAGTGCGTGTGCATTGAATCCAGGCCTCCCTGTTACTCCGCTGACGTCAGGTACCTAGTGCGAAACTGTGGTGCGTCTCGTATTCGAAACTCGAGCGTTTTACATCCAGTAAACTACAGTTTTAGCGATGTATTCATGTTATTCGGTTCGCGAGAGGAGAACAGAGTGGCGGCGTATAAGCTGAGAAAAAAAAAACAGTGCGGGGTTTAGAACGCAGTAAAGAGTAACACTACTTCTTTCTCTTAAACGGTTGTTCCTTAAAAACCGGTAGGCGCAGCGACTTTTGCCTACCGGTGCAAGTTGCTGTAAGGACTATGTGTAAATCGGGACACCGTGGATGTTAGAGGTTACAGCTTTGTTGTAAATAAAGAATAAGATGGGCGCAGGCAGGGGGCGATAGTGGTTTGGGTAGAGAAAGACGAGGCTGCGCCCTTTGATGATTGGCCGATGCCCTGACTGGGTACGTGTCATTCGTACTTCAAAGGAACAACAGCAACACTGCCTCGCTCACAGTGTACTATTGGTTCCACAAAAACCGGCCGTCTGTGTCCTGCTTTGCCTGATTAATCCGCCATAAGCTATTCAGGGTCTATTCTATGCACGAACGTCGTTATTCCAGACGTTACGCTATGTTGGCAAATATTCGGATTTGTGTTCTAATATTTGTTCGTCGTTCTAGGTGGTGGAAATTTCCACGTTTTTCTCTCTTTTCGATTACGCTCGCTCGGCACTGGTCCTCCAACCAGAAATTAGAATCGGCAGCAGGTGATCGGAGAGGGCGCCAAAAGGAGTATGAAGCTCGGAGTTTTTCTTGTTTTCTTTTTCCGACCAGTGAGCCGAAACCCAAATAGGGAGCTAATATCCCACGCGGCGGAAGCGGTGCTACCGCTTCGCTTTGTTTACACACGCGCTCGCAATCAGGCTCGCTTTGGCCACTCGCTGCACGAGGCAACGCATCCACGCACTTTTCACGCACGAAAGCGGGCTCATCGCGGTCCTCGCGTTGCTATTGCTGCCAGCGCCCCCTCGCGTTCTCTCACGAATGCGTCGCATTCCTCGGCGCTGAAAGCGGAGCGTACGCGCGCGCCCGTGAGATAATTACAAACGGTTCGCGTTTGATCGCGCGAGAAACGAATTTTTGTTCACGGATGCGATGGAATGCTGCGGGGCTCTACCTAACTCGCGGGACTCTGCCGGCGGCGGCGTTATGTGCGTGTTCGTGCGGTGGGTGCGCGCCGCGCAATCGGTTAAACGGGGGTGAGCGCAGAACAAAGGCGGCGAGGGGAAAGAGCGTTGGTGAGCGTGTAATTTGAGAACAAAGGAAGCAACCGGCGCGGCTATACCTCTCGGTTCTGCTGCTGCTGCTTCTCGCGAGCGGAGACGCCGTGTTTAGTGTAGTACCTGCAGACCGAGGCGACAGATCTCCGCGACCGTCCCCTCACCGCTCCCAATACAAGAGGAGGAGAAGGAGGAGGAGGATTTTTGGGACGCTCGATTTTCCGTGTCGTGCTTTTGTCGAACGACGCTCTTTGGTTATCTTGTTGCTCTTCATCGTCCCATTTCGTTTTGGACGATGAGCTTAGCACTTCTGGCGCAGCCTTTTGTTTGTGGTGTCATCCTCACCTCCGCCTCCTCCTCCTCCTCCGGGGCACAGTTGGGATGTCGCATCCGCGAGGCGACCTCGGCCACGACTCGCGGGAGTCTCCCTGCCTTGCCTCGGCCGTGAACGCGCCCACGTACGTAAAAGCGTCCGCCGGGGCGATGAGAGAAATCAAACCTTCGCCCCACCGTCGTCCCTCTCTCTTCCGTCGGCACTGCTGCCTGATGCGGAACGAAACAGTTGTGTTCCGCTCTCCAAACAGACGTGCGTCGTCACTTTTAGTTCCCGCTCATCTCTCGCCCTCTCCCGTCCTTCTACGGGCGCCACTGCCGCCATTCTTTCTCCCGCCCCACCTCCCGTGTTGACTTTCAGTTCGTATCCCGCCGTGCATCCTCGTCCCCTAGCGCTCTCCATCGCCACGGACAGTCCTAGCTTATCATTTTGTTACGTCGAGTTACGCCGATTCGGCTTCCTCCTTCGTCTATTCGCACTGGGCCCTTCCTCAGCGCTCCCCCACCCGCTGCCTTCCTTCCACCCGGGGTGTAACTTAATCAGAAACTCAAAGCGCGCTCCTCGCGATTGTGGGTGGTTCCGCTCTTCTATTTGCGTGAGCGGTCGCGTGTAATTCCTGGGCCCCCTTCTTGCTCCTCCGCTGTTCTTCCTTTCGCCGAGCTTTGTTTGACCTCTCTCGTCCGCTCGCTTACGTTTTTTTTTTTTCTTCTTCGGCACTTTCATGCTGGTCTTCTTTCATCCTTGGCGCTCGTTGCTCACTCTCTTTCTTCTCGGCTGCTCGGTTCGGCGAACTCTTATTGTCTGCCGCGCGCGCTGTCACTGGACGGACGGAGCTGAGAAGAAGCGTGTGAGTGACCAGTTCCTGTGGAGGGGCGTGTGTCTTTATCTGACTCGGACAAGCTTGACCTTCCTTCATTCCGGCGCCCTCGCGTGCTGCTTCGATTCCTCCGCGCGGACATCTTTCTGCTTCTCTTTTTTCGCCATCTTCCTCCTCTTCCGTGCTTCCTCCCCCGTCACCCTAGCAGCTGTGGCGGAGCTTCTCTCGCTGGTCGTCCAGACGTCGTTTCTCAACGCCTTGCTCCGTTTTTCCCCCGACGCCCTCTCGTCTCTTCTTTCCGCTTGTCCTTTTCGTGACGGGCTTCGTTCCTCTCCGTGTGCTACCCGCGATTGCCGAGCCGCTTTCGTGTTCTCTCGGCCGCCTGCCTGGATCCTTTGTTCCCACCGTCGGCGATTATTTGCCCCCGCGAATTCTCTGCGCGACGCCGCCGCCGCCGCGTCGTTTATATTTGCGCCGGCGCGTTCTCAGCGCTTGGTGTCTTAGTGTTTGGTCCTGGCGTTTCCAAGCGCTCGTTTTCTTTTCTCCCAGCTTATGAGTTAACTTCCTATCGTCTGCAGTTCGTCACCTTCAGCACAGGGCTGTCTTGATGACGAATAGCTCGAAGAGCTGCGTCTGGAATCGGCAGTAAAAGTGTTCAGGAGGGTTTGAAAAGTGCACTGCTTTTCTGACCACTTGGACCTATCTTCGACAAAAGAAAAGAGAGGGTGGCTGGAAACGCGGCGTCGTTAGCGTTGTGCCAGTATCGGTAAGTGGGGCTGAAAACAGTTTACAACGGGGCGGCAGCGGGTGACGAGCAGAACAGACGTGTCGCGTTCGCCGTTGCTGCCCGGAGCAACGGCCGGCTTTTTCGGAAGTTCGGTTACAGTGTACTACAAACCGCATCGCGTGATCGATCGCAACTTTTTGCGCTCGCTCTCATTGCTTGGGATCATTGCCTGGGCAGCTGTCCCTAGCATCCCTAGCAGCTGTCGCCGTCGAGACGAAAAGGCTTTGTGTGCTTCGTCATTAACAACAACAAGGCCGGTCCCGTCGCGGGGTGGGGGTGGGGGGAACTAAACTGATTAGTACAGGGAGAAAATCAATCAATCAATCAATTAGATATCGATTATCAGGAGGGTGGGCCATAAAAAGTTCGTGCGCGTACCCTGAGGCCCGTGAAAAGCGTTGCATTCGCACAGAATAGCACATACCTGCGGTGGTGGCGTATTAAACAATGCTTTGCAAGCGGAAACATATATGCTACTTCCGCGCGATATTCCCCGGTTCGCAGAGCCAAACCTTGTGCCATTTTATTTTTCTTTCTTTTACTTAGTCGGGATGCCTGCTTGGGTGGCCTGTTGCCTCTCACCAGTTCAAAGCAGTGTCCGAGCCGCCCCTCGGGGCCCCGCTCAATCCATTCCCCCGGTCTCCCCTTGTTCCTGTCGCACCATTTTTCACTCTGGACGACCCGTACCGTTACCTGTCCGCGAGCAATGACGCTGTGGGCCCTGTTTGCCGCCAGCTTTCGATGCCCTCGCTCTGCCTGCGGCACCCTTGTCGCCCCACGTGTGCGTGAAAGCGGGTCCGTGGCGAATAGGCCGTGGGACTGACCGGGAGGCGGCCGTTGCGCTGCTTTGGCAAACGCCGCCGCATTAGCCGCTCCGCTGGCCGCTTCTCTGCCTGCCCGTGAAAAGCCGGATGGGAGGCGTCGACAGCTGGCTGGTCCTCGAAGCGCCCTTATCCCGTTTCCATCTGCTTGCATCGACCTCGCCTGGGGCCAGCGTTTTGTTCAGGCGAATTCCGGTTGCCCCTGTTTCTTGTTCTGTGGTCAACAAGCCGTCGCGTTTCACGATTAAATTGGTTTGTCGTATTCCGCCACCTGTAGTTCCTAAGCTACGGTTTCATACACTCGAGCTCTTTGCGAGCACCCGCCGAAAGGCAGTTAGGGGGATCGGTCCGATCGGGTCAAGACATTCGCTTGCGATGAGTCGTAGAATCGACAGGGGCAAATGAGGATCGCTAGCATAGGCTACTGTATTTCTTCTGGTGACAAGCAAGTGACGCCCGTTAAAGACAGCTAATTGTCTCAAGACGTCTGCTTCAAGTTTCAACGTTGCGTTCCTTTGGGTTTTGGAACGACGTTGCCGCGGGCAGTTCAGCTTGTGTGATAGAATGCTTCTTGTTGCTGCTATTCCATCTACTTTGGGGGACTACTCATCGAGAAACTGCCGACAGGGTAGCGCGTATTATCCGCTGATCACGTGTCCTATGCTATACCAGTTCACGTGTATGTATAAAGGATTAAGCGCTTGCTATAATTTCGTCGTTTAAGGAAAAGAATAAATACGGAGGTAATGATGCTGCTTTGTAACACGCGCTGAAAAAAAAAGTAGAAACAGGAGGGCAGGAGGTCTGAGAAGTTATTAAAAGTCGGGAAGTATTTGCCCAGCAAAGCCGCTTTATGGGTGCCAGCGACCACGAGGAGAAAGCCGGCCACAGTAGGCCAGTGTTTCCAGCTGATATGGTGTAAAGCCTCCCCCAAGCTCGCTTGACCCAGTCCTCCGAAGCCGCGGCGAGCGCTATAATCTGCTGCGCTGGGAGCAAGATATGGCTGTGTGAACGCGGAAATCTTTCCTGGAGGAGCCGCAATCGATTCGCTGCGGCCCCCCTCCGCTCCAGGTCCCATACTTTCCACCCCGAGGAGAACGTAAGGCCGTGTCCGAGGTTGCATCATCAAGCTGAGAATAATGACGTCTAGTAAACCGTCGTTATGATGACGTCCCCAGAGCTTCGTTACAAGCGATGCTTCGTTAAAAGCGATATGACGTGCTCTCTGTGCGCTGTAGTAGGACCATGAAACGCTTCAAACGAAGCGAATTTCGAATGAAGAAATTTCGTGTAACGGAGATTTACTCTATTTGCCTTTGCAGCGCTAGCGAGAAAAAATACGCATCAGTGTGCGGATAGGCTGGAACGGTTAACGTACTCAACGGGTAGTACGCGTTCGAACGTTGCAGGGTTTTCTTGCCTCTTTAGACGCATAGCTGTCGGCCTTCGCATTTTTACGTCATTTTTATTTTGCCTACTGGCTGGCTGCTCTACCTGATGTAAAAGAGGCTGGCAGCTGGCACTAGTGTACGCCGTTAACTGTAGAGGCCGTCTCTTGTAATGCGGGCGCTTGTTATGCTTACAAGGACGGTTGTAAACGAGAAACTTGCTGCGTAGTCAAATTTCGCGGGGCCTGCCAGGCTACCGCGTTTATGCAGGTCGAACGCTTTCCAGCACGAATACGTGCCTTTCATGAAGTGTTCGCTAGACCCCTGCAGGGGTGCGCTGTAATGTTAGCCTTTTCGTTCGCCGCTCCGGTGTTGCTTTGAGGCCTCATAAACATGCGTCCGTAAGCCCAAGCGTTTTAGCAGATTCATTCAATACTCTGGTTATACTTGCTGGACTCTGACTATAGTTTCAGAACCTGGTCGATGATGTTTAGTGTGTGTGTGTGTGTGTGTGTGTGTGTGCGCGAGAGAGAGAGAGAGAGAGAGAGAGAGAGAGAGAGAGAGAGAGAGAGAGAGAGGGGGGGAGGGAGGGAGGGAGGGAGGGAGACTGTGTTTAATATGTACATCAAGGTCGTGTAGGACAGCTGACTACATACATGTCAGCTCTGACGCTGTAATTGTTTAATAACGGGCGACTTAGCCACGGCGTGTGGTGTTGCATACTCGCGTGGTCGGTCGTGCCAGTGTGCGTCGATGCTTGAGAAGACGACGGAGGAGGCCTCCTGGGTTTTCGCAGTCGTGGCCTTTCAGTCTTCTTTGCGACGGCGTCAAACTCTGCGTCCCCCATCCCTCTCCGTTTTCCGGCGACCGCCGCAGAAGCCCTTTTTTCCTCTACTCCTCGAGCGGCCGATATCCCCGGGAGTTTGCCGATGAGCCGCGCGCTGAAAAGGATTCTCGCGGGGCTCTGGCGTTGAATGTGGCCGCGGCGGTGGCGGCGCCGGCCTTTCAGTAGCGGCTCAGCTGCCGCCGTGCAGTGCAGGGCCGACGTGAGCCGGCGGCGCCCTTTTGTCCGGAAGCCTCTTTCCTCTCCTTAACGAGAGGAGACATCATCGTCGTCGTCCTCCTGCTCTTCTCCCTCCTCCTCCTCCTCCTCCTCCTCCTCCTATCGGCATTCCCCTGGTCGCCGTGTATTGGCGACGCGTCCTCCCCCTCCACCTTCCCCCCTCTTATCTTCCTCCTTCTTCCCATTTGTAAACAGTCGATGACGTGCGGCGGATGTTTTTCCAAGGCGTCTTTTATGGATGAGGGGACCTGAGTGCCGCGTCGGGGTAACTCGCCGTCCAATGTCGCGGAGGAGGGCGAACCGAAGGGAAGAGGAAAAGAGCCGGGAAGGACTGCCGGGAGAAAAGTGAAAGCGACGCTAACACGGAGGAAAGCATTTGCTTGGGATGCTGAGGCGTGCGTAGCTGTCAGTTGTCCTTTCCGAAGAAATTTGCGGTAGCGGAATTGCTGTTAAGTCGGGCTGGAGAGTTTTGTTGTTGAAGTATGGCGCTCGCTGCGGTGAGGCCCTGTCGTAGCCTTTTCATTTGTGTGTTACTCGCCCTGAAATGTAGATTCTTGGTGCGTTTGGTTTCGAGCCATCGATGTGTTTATTTTCATGGTCAGAGAATGGTGCCAACGTTTGCTCCAACTGCTGAAAGAGATAGGAGGCGTTGTAGAACAAGCAAGCTCGGAAGGAAGCTGTGCTTGTTTTGTTTCCCTCTTTTACAGCAACGCTGTTTACCTCTACCCCCGAATAGTTCCATCTCCGTGGGCAAAATCGCGTACTACAAAATCACACCGTTACACTCGTTTTCCAATGCCTCGTTCTAGAACGCTTCATGCTTCAAAGACACGGGACTTTACAGCAAAGCTATATACCTCTACTCTACCGCCCAGTGGTTTCATCTCCATGGGCAAAAACGCCAAGGCATAAGACACCGAGCGCATGCGTCAGGCTAATCAGGCATACAGCATAGAGCTCACAGTTCGTTTAAGGAAATCTCAAAACAAGCGTCGAAACCGCATTATGGATGATAAGGCGCCTGTGAACAGTGGGACCCCCCCACCATGTGTTCCTGGTAGAGATTATGTTTGAAGATTATCTTTGATGGCTAGGTAGGGCAAGCGACAAGCCCGCCGAGACGACGAGAAACATTTCATACCCTCCTCCATCACCATTTGTACAACAGCTTTGCTGGACATCCACTTTTGCAGGGGGACCAATTTTTAAGAAGTTGCTAGCTGCTAGAAGTTTCTGAAAAGGAATGGGCGGGGCTGTATCTGCTGAGTGATTACAGGGGATAAAATACGCGTGATTGAAGAGCTCTAAGCATGTTACCTTTTTGTCTGACGTGAAAGCGCATCCAACCTGTACAGTATAGCACAATCTCCCCCTTTCAACTGATTACTGTGATCACATCGAACGTGATGCGATGCTCCCGTTCGAATCTTCAGAAGTAGCTGAAAAGGGTAGACTGATTCTGTCGTTTGACGGCGCCGAAATCTGCACCTGTCGCTGCTCCTGTCATGGATCAGGTAGGCGCGATTTGGCGATGTGTTCTCAAAGCGTCAAATTCGGCGCTTCTGATCGGGCTATCTGCCGCGTCACAAAACGGGACAGCTTGGAGCTCGTCTGTAGGAGCAGAAAGAGCTCGGGATCACTGGGGCCGAATCGAAGCTGGGGCTTGCGCGGGGAGGCGATACCGAGAACTCCGCGGCGCGCTGTCAACGCGCGCGTCCCGTCATCCTCGGAGCAATCGCGAGAGCGGTGTGAGGGTGGGAAATGACGCGAGACGTGTCGGAAGAGGCTGCAGCAGCAGCGGCGGCGGCGCGGACCCTCGATGGGGATGAATTCGGTTTTGAAAGCACTCGAAAACGATTTGTCTTTTCGGGGAGGAGGGGGCCCGGTATTTTTAGACGAAAGTCGGCGCCACCCCCCGTCTCCCGCGCATCGCTCACTGGTGGTGTAGCATCAGTGCCCCGAACCTTTCTCCTTTCCATTCACAGCCACTCTCATTTCTCGGATTCAGTTTTGTTTCTGCTCGCATGTGCGATCGCAACGATGCCCTCCCCCTCTCACCCTCCCCGATGCGTGAGTGCTCCTTTGGCACGATTCGGCCGTGTCAGTTTCTAGGGCTGCGTTGAATTGGTGGCATTGAGGTGAAGCCATGCGCGGCGTGTTCGTTTGGGGACTGGGCGCCACTCCGTCACCTTCTGCAAACTCGAGCTGGCCTGCTTGACGAGGAGGGGAATGTGGGCTGCTGCAGTGGGGAGCGCTGAGAGGTCCTTTTGTTGCGCGCTATGTAATAGTTGTTTATTGTTACGCGGCTTACGTACGTAAGTGGGGATTTGGGCTCGTTGTACCTTTCATACCTGCGTTAAAGCTGTAGATTGATTGATTGATTGTATGGTTTAACGCGCCGACGCAACGCAGGCGATGAGGCGCGCCGTAGTGGAGGGCTCCGGATTAATTTTTACCACCTGAGGATCTTTAACGTGCGCCGAAATCTCGCACGCACGGGCGTTTTTGCTTTTCGCCTCCACCAGAAAAGCGGCCGCCGCGACCGGGAATCGAACCCGTGACCTCGTGCTCAGCAGCGCTACGCCTGAGCCACTGAAAGCTGTAGATGGCGCTTGCCAGCAGCTGCAGCTATAGTGTTGCCCATGTTAAAACTTGATATCGCCAAGAGGGCATTCGTCCCAGGGTTCCATCATTCTTGGTGCATGAGCTGATGCGCTCGTAGCTCCTCGGAGAGAGAGAGAGAGAGAGAGAGAGAGAGAGAGAGAGAGAGAGAGAGAGAGAGAGAGAGAGAGAGAGAGAGAGAGAGAGAGAGAGAGAGAGAGAGAGAGAGAGAGAGAGAGAGAGAGAGAGCGTTGCATTCGCAACGCAATGGATCAGTGGCCCTCTGGCAGCTACAAGATTGATGACTTTCCGGTCTGCCCATGTGCGCGTCGTCTGTGTGTAATTGGTTTAACGTGAAATAAGGGAACTTGGAAGACAGTTTTCCGAATGCAAGGGGAAATAAAGGAGATGCCGAAAAAGAAGAAAGAAGGGAAAGTACGCGGCACACTCTCGAGCGCACGTGCTCACAGGGGCAAATGCATGAACAGACTCGCACTTCCTCGCCCACATGATAGCCGTTGCCGACGGGCCGGACAGTTGGGTTGCCTCGCCTCTGCGTCGTTGATATCTCTGTAGCTGAACGCGAAGGCTCGGAGTCGACACTTTGTTGTTCTGCCGCCCTGCACGCATTGGCGTTGCGTGAAGGCTGCCTTCAAGGTCACCCCGGGACAGGTTCGGGAACCGTCCGTGCCCTCTCGTCCCGCTCGCCCAGTGCCTGTTCAATCGGTCGGCTCTCTTTACCTCTGGCCCCGTCCGCCTCTTCGGCGTCCCTCTGATGGCGGCAAACCGCTCATGCATGGCGACGGCTGTCCACACCGTCCAGATTAGAAGACCCTTTAGCGGTGTCGTTGTATAAAGTGATACGGCCGGCGGCAGGCTCGCTGCTCAACTCGGGGCTCGTGTAACATAAATGTCAGCGGAGTAAATTGGTGGCTGCCGATTAACAACGATCAAGAAAAAATGGGTGAGGAGGAACAGCTCACGCTTTCAGTTACCAGAGGAACGTGTTCGGAAACTAAGGCGACCCCCGGCTCTCCAGTGGGACTGGGGGGAGACGTTCTCTCTCGAGCATCCATCCAGCTCCGTTTGTTTTGTTAGGCCGCACGCACCGACTGTGGCTACTGCCTTTTCGTCGAGGCCTCGCCGGCGTTCCTTTCGTGAGAGGAGAGTCGCGCGACATGACTGACACGGAGTGTCTTAATGATACGTCGCCGGCCGGCTGCAAAGGTCCCGACGGGGAGGAGGGCGACGGAAGAGCCCGAAGCTGGCGTACGTCCCGGACAGGAAGCTTGGAAAGGGGCCACCTGATGACGGACAGTGGGGCTGCAGCCGCTGGTCTTTTCACGGCAGCTCCCTCGGGCCGTCGTCGAAGGGGGTCTTTCGAAACTGTGGACGGGTCCGTCGCGTTGAGCGCAATGCCAGGTGCACTGCTGTAGGAGCAGCTGCGTGGCAACTGCGTCCCAGGCCTTCATCTTGGGGCTTACTCAGAACATAACGTTGTCGCTGATCAGGATAAAACTCATTTCTGTGAACTGCCTGTTAAGGCTTTGATTTCATGTCTTAGCAGCGTCATTTTGGATCCCAACTACATGGATCGCCATCGAATAATGTCAGGCGGACGCATTTTTTTTATATTTATAGAAGACGTTGGTCTGAACTTCGTCCCGTATTTCTACCTCGCCCACCGCCTAAACAGAGACTTCGTTTCGCTGTCTCCCAGGGCAGGACAAAACCATCACACCTCGGCGTCTGGTAAACTATAAGCCACCCTTCTTACTACGTCTCTCTTTGCCCTGCTTTGACCGTTGTATTTCTCGGCCCGTAGCAAACCATTTTGTTCTCCGCACTCTCCACCTGTTGTGCAGGTCGTTCGCAGCGCTCTTAACGTCGATTTACCGTCGATTTCGCCCGCCCAAAATGCGCCGTCGTACGTGCGATGGTGGGGCGAGAATAACGGTGCTTCGCCGCATGCATAATACGCCGAGGAAGAACGGTAGGCGAACATGGCCGCGTAAACGGTTAACATCGCCTCGGCCGCCCGGCGTGGAAAACGATTAGTCGCGCCTAACGGCAGAAGCACGGTCGCGTCAATGTCTTCCGCAGTGCTGCAGCCATCGACTCGTCGTCCAGAGACCGCCGTCCGCTAGAACAGTCACGAGTTATTCCCATTTTCTGCCGCTCTCAGCGTTTTTTTGTCGACGTCGTTCTCCGCCCCGGCCTCCCTCCCCTCGCCCGCCCCTCTTCCGCTCGCAGGTAAAGAATTCGCGCCATCCATTCTGCCTCGCTTCTTTCGCGCTGGCCTGGCGGCTGTTGCCGCCGTTGCCGTCTACACTCGATTCCCTTCGTCTTCTCATATAGGCACGCCCGTTCTTTTCTTTTCTTTCTTTCTTTCTTTCTTTCTTTCTTTCCGACTCAGCTGCTGCTCCGCCTTTCCCCTCTCCTTCTTTCTCTCATCTCCAACTTCTCTCTCACCTGCCTCTTCCAGCGTGCGTTTCCTTTTCCCGTTCATACGTTACGTTCAAACCCTGGCGTTGCTGAAAATAAAAATAAAAGACACAGGTGGATTTTCTTTTTCGTTTTTGCGACACTTTCCCCCTTGTAAGCACTTGCCTGCGCGCCTCCGTGGCGACCTGGTGCGGCCGTCGAACACGCTTCGTCTTCCGTACGCGCGCGGGCATCGTCGTCACCGTCGTGCACGCCGTGTTCGACGAACTGGAACCGACTCACCGGATGGATCCGTCCCTGTCGGCATACTGCCTGTGTAGTGAAGCGGCCACCATACTCTCCTGGCGCCTTTTTCTCTGCCGCCCTGCTCCCGATCGTTTCCTCGCTGTCGGTCTTCTGGCTTTGTCTTTCTTTTTTCCTTTCTCTTCGTGTTTCTGTTTTGTTTCCAAGCTTTCTGGTTGTCTCTAGTCGCTCAAGAGAAAGAAAAAAATTGACCGGTAGTGTTCCTGAAACTCGCGTGCTTGCTGTTGTTGCTGCGTTGTTGCCGATTTGGTTCCCTCATGACGGACCACACGAGGCATTTCCTTCTGGCCGGCCCCTCTTGTGGCGTGGAGATGACCTGCCCTGTGGTTTCGCACCTGGCGGGAACATCTATACTCGCAGTACTTGTATCTGCTGCGGTAGTGCTTTTTTCCCCGCTAGAAATGAACAAAAGCGCGGGGTGTAGACAGCGAAGAAAAGGCGGCACGCGTCACTGTCGAGTGCGTTCGCAATGAGCCCTTTCGAAGCGCTCCGGTTGCTGCTGTCGCCTTCGGAAAAATGAAGCAGGCCTCCTCGTGACAGCGTCACCTGTCGTTCCGCCGACATACGTCTTGCAGGGACAGCTTCTTCGTGTGAGGTTTGGTAGATGCTCTCGTGCCCTCCCAGTTCCTTGCCTGCAGTGCTCCGGGTGTTTTCGATCGGGGCTTAGGGAATATTTACGAAATTGTATACGTAGTGCGGCTGCTACTTGTTGCGATGTTGTCTTTCAGTGTACGCGTGAGATGTCTGCGTGAAATCTGCGAGTTCGGAACGCGCGTCTAGTCGGAAAGAATTGGGAAGAATTATAACAACGTCTATGTACATTTGTGGGGAATACGATGCACGTTTACTGCGGCTCCATTGAACATGAGTGGCGAACGGTTTGTCAAAAGCGCGCACCATGTAGCGGCTTTCCTCGGACAGTGCAATTATCTTGAGAGTGTGTCTGGGCATTTTATCGCGGCTAGGTTGAGTCACTACGAGGTGTTTTTTGAAAAAAGAGCTCGAAAGACGCAAAGCACGTGAACGGCAGCCTGTATCGGAAACTTGAGGATGAACAACCGCCGATGGGTATGCGCTTCCTGTTATTCGCCATCGCGTGCAAGCATTCTTCAATGGGTATGTTGTCGCACTCGACTTCGCTCGACTCATTGTTTGCCGTTCGAAGACCTGGGTGAATCAGTATCGAACATTATCTTACGCGCTGCTTGGCGTATCGTATCACCGCGCCTGTCTGCAGCTCTGTCTGCTATTGCTCGCCGGCCATGCAAGGTGTAATTCTCCGTGCTGTATTGCGCGACGAGTGGGTGCCCCTTGAAACTTGTCTCACCTTATAGGTGAGAAAGCCTGTTCATCGCCCTCTCGCCCTGTGCCTCTCTCACCAAGCCCGTTGCAACCTTAGTCGTAACGTCGTTCGGTTTGTGCCAGTGTGGATAATTTAAATCTTTCCTTGGCAGTCGTACTTACGGCGGTGTCATAACGAAGCTTAGTTCCAATCTTGAAGGCGTTGGCCCTGGCCGCACTTTCGTATTTCCGCGGAGGTGCTTTTGTTTCGCGGCCCCTTTCCCAGCCGCGTCTGGTCATTACCCGCGCTTTATTCCGGGCCTGGATGTAGCTGCTCCGCGCGCTTCCCTTCGGATGTGCTTTGCGTTTCGAGACACAAAAGGCGTTGTTGCTTCGTTGCTGCCCCCTTTTCTTGCTGGTATATACTTCGCGGCGTCTGTTGTGGCACGACTGGCGGCGGCTTGTGTGAGCGCGCGCGCCGTGCGTACCGTTAGTCACACATACCCCCCCCCCCCCCCCCTCCGTGTGCGCGCTCTCGTATGGCCAGATAGCTTGTGCATGAGCAGAGCAAAGAGGCCTGCTCAGCGCCGTGAATTAATTACGGGCCAGAAGTTTAATAAATAACGATAGCCGTAATGGGCTTTCGGTTGGGTGTGAACGCGCTCAGAAGGACGAGCCCGCGCTCGGACGGCACGCCTCGCACCGTTGTGCCGCGGAGCGCGCTTTTGGACCCGCTTTTGTTTGTTTGCTTCGCGAAACATTTTTCGAGCGAAGGAACTGTGGGAGTCCCTACGAATGAATATAGCATGGTGTGTCCGGCGGAAGAGCGTGCATCATTCCGCTGTGTCTCGTCCGTTCCGACTGGCGCAGCGTTTGCGTTGTGATATACCTCGGCTGAGAGGGCGTTCCGAGCTGCGCTGTACAGCACGAACCAAACCCCTTGTCAACGTAACGAGCTGCTTGCAGGAGTCCCGAAGTAGGCACCCAGTACCCTGTTCATTATTTAGTTGTTGCGAGCGTTTAGCGCTGCGGGTATTTGGTTTTGATCTCTAGCAATAGAGAGAAAGAATGAGAATTCGTTTTGGGCGGATCTTTATTTATACCTGTACGACGGTATCAGGACCGCTGTATTGTTAACGTACACACAATGTGTTTCCGTATTTGAAGCAAGACCGTGGGCGTACCAGTCGCACTTTGGAAGCCTCAGTTATTATTCCCTATACGCATCTGCTAAAAGTAATGCGTAATGGCAGTATATGCTATCTGGGACCATAAAAGGGGATCGAGGCCAGGTAATATATGCATACGGCTGGTACGTGGAGCCGTCAAGTAAAAACTCTGAAATGCGCTCAGCATTACTTCTTGATTGTTCAGGTAAATTACAAACTCGCATGTGAAGCCTTGGAATCAACTACTGCTCACCAAGACGAACTAACACGATAATAAAACTTGACAGGCTCAAATTTCACGAAGGCATGTTGAATAACGGTGCTATATTGATATAGAGCCCGCAGGGGTTCACTTAATCGTATCACGAAGCTGTCCGCCGCGCTAAGAAAACGGTAATGATTTCAAGTTCCATTCCAATAAATTCATTCACTCAAAGATCACTGAAAAGCTGATGGCTCGGTGAGCCGAGATGAACCGACTGCCGGTTTCAGGAAGTGTATATACGTGATATATGTTATTGCAATAACAGGCTCCGGCGGCAGTTTACCAGGCTTGCAAAGGGCAATAATTCCGGCGACCAGTGAGGTTATGAGAAAGGGTCAAAGAGAACGCACTCTCCAGGTTAGGAGTTGTTGGCCCCTGTGTGTATGACCGTATCCCATCAGTGACTGACCACCTAAATCAGTGAACGGCCAGGACAACGAAAAGGTCTTCGTGCAGCGGCCGGAGAAGCTGAAAATAACGAAATAATGAATTATCGCTCAAGGATGGAACCCTGGCCTGTACAGAAAGAAAATCGTTCACGTTTTATTACGAGGTTAGGTTGGCCTCCATCACGAAGGACCACAACCCAAGCAGCCCGTCGTTGGCGGCATATTTGCGGTATAGCCAATCTTAAAGGGACACTGAAGTGATTTGTAAACATTGCGGGATTACTAGCGCAAATTGTAGTTCGGAGTCCGTAGGCATTGTTTCGACCACTCTGGCCGCGTTTACGCGAATTTATTTAGTAGAAAAATCAATTCGAAAATGCTGTCCTCCTCTCTTTACGCTCGCCCATTTTCTGTGGCGTTTTCGTGTGACGTCAGCAGGAGATGAGCTGGAAAATGGCTGCGCTACTGCACGGTTCGCCGACCAGCCGACCTACCGATCGAGTCAGTCGGCCCAGCGTTTCGTCCGCCGGCCGCCGACGGGTCGTCGCTATTCGTCGCTCAATTGAAACTAAGACACAACACCTTTGTGAATGAAAGAATGTGCCTTTCCTTACTTTGTTAGTTTGTACACTGTGTCAAACTCAGAGTCCGGGTCGCTCCACAGAAGCGCTGCACAAGTGCACATGCGACGCTTCGCTGACTTTACGCTAGTAGGAAAATCTAAGGCCAATTGAAGGCGGGAGAAGAGTCAGCGAAGTCAATATAGGTACTAAGAAAATAAAATCACCTGAAACTTATACCGTACAGCGCAAAACTAGGGAGCAGGAAGCACTTTTTGCGCTGGGTAAACAAGCACAGCGGTCAGCAGCACGACCGCACATCTGCGAACGCTTTTTTCCGTCAAAGAAATGCAATTGCTAGACGTGAGATATTGTGGAAGTTTGGGGGACACTTACTGCAGGAGTGATGTACAACGAATAGTGACATAAAGTACTTAAAATGCTTAAAATAAATAAAAGTGTAAACTGGTCATACATTATAAACCTTATATATCCAAACCGGCCTGCGCCGGCTCGTGGCCTAGCGGTCTGAGGCGCTGGAATTTGTTTTGAAAGTCGCAAGTTCGAATCCCCGAGAGTACATGTATTTTTTTTTTTAAGTTGATTTTTTCGTATGCGGCCGATGTTTTCTGAACTGAGTTCACCATTTTTGGGCCGTAACGTTCACTGCTCCACGAGCGAGATCGCAGAACGCGCGCGTACTGACAATGACGCGCTAGCGAGTTCTCGTTGGCGTGCTGTTGCCACAAGCACCGACTGCTTGCGGGCAGTGGGCCCAGGCCTGAATCAGCACACCCTTGGCCTGGTGCGAAGTAGCTTTTTACGAACAGACATGAGTGAGGCAAGCTCCGAATATGCGGGAAAAGCGCATGGCATTTGAGAGTCTGCGGTGACGCGGAGGGCGTTCATCCACTGCGTAGGCCTCGTCTAGTGATTTCTACGATTCCAAGCCGCCCTGGGAGGTTTATCTTAGACATTTGACAGCCGACAACATGGCAGAAGCGCGGTACGGCGATAATTGAGAAATCGAGAATGCCCATCCAACAACGCCATCAGATGTCAAGCATGTTGTTTTACAGAACCGAAACCGAAACCGAAACTTTTGATTGCTAACTTTGGGCATCGTCCAATCACGGTGCCCCCCCCTCCTGACGTCACAGCCTTTAGTTAGTGCGGCCGCCGCAAACCGCGCATAGTAGTTTTTCTTCTTTCGCGCTTTGTAAAATAATTACCGATTTGTCAACCGGATAAACGATGAATAGTGTGTTAATTTGAGCCAGTCTACACAGTGCAAGCAAAACCGGGAGCTTGACAAATTCACTTCAGTGTCCCTTTAAAGAGATGTGTCTGGTTCGAATGTCGTCGAGGGCCCTCCATAACTACAGGAAGTGGCTGATGGTTGTGCGACCTCGGTGGCACTGAGAGCACAGAAGCCGGTCTGGTGAACCTTGTCTGTTCTCGTGTTGCCGACAGTGTTCCCAGCGAGCTAGGACGTTCTCTGTGAGGGCGTAACCCGTGCGGACCATGGTATGGATAACTTGTGCAGCTCGTAGGATGCACCAGGGCCACGAGCCGCTGCACAAGTTATCCTTACCGAAGTAACAAATAAAAATATTCATTCATCTCCACGAAGTGAATCATGACGAGTGGGCGAAGCGCTAGGGATCGTTCTTACCGTAAATCACCCGTGGCATTGCCTACTCGCTCATGTAAATGAGTGACAACGCGTGTGTACAGTATATATACAATTCCAATCCAATCCAATCCAATCCGATACAATTCAATTTAATACACTGCATTTCAAGTCACCCCAATCCGATCCAATCCAATGCTCCTCGCGCATGCGCAACACTGTGTGCACGGACGCCAAGCACCGGACAAAGCGAGGTGCTAAGGTTCGCTCCTAAAACCACGGTGATGAGTGGTGCTTGGTACTGATCACGTGGTTTCGCGGGCGGCGCGAGGTTTAGGGCTTGTCGAACTTTCTCCGTATTTCACTGTTGGCGAGTTGCGGTCGCCGTGGCGCGTCCGTCGGGATTAGAGGCGCGGAATGCTGCCGGGCACCACCAGGAAGAAGAAGCCGAAAGGGGGCTCGGCGCGGGCTCTCATTCAACCTTGAAACGAGGTGGGCGCCCGTGCGTCCGGCGGCGGCGGCGACGGGGCCCGGCGGCGTTAGCAAACAGGGGAAGAGTTTGGGGGACCCCGGGGCAGGAAGAGAAACAAAACAGGTCAGACTGCGCCGGGGAGAGGGCGGTAATAAACGAGGAATACCGGAGGGAGGAAGTTCGCTGACCGCCGCGGCTCGGCTTGCCTCTCGGGCCGCCGCCGCTGCTGCAGAGCGGCGCCGCAGGTCTTCTACAGAGGCTCGCACTTGTCTGGCCGTGCTTCGGCTTCGTGCGCGCCGCAGATCACGCGGTGAAATATTAGCAGCCCCGCGCGTGGCAGCGAGCTTCCCAGAAGGCGAGTGAGCTGCTGGCAGCGACCCTGGACCGTAACATGGTTCGATTGATTGCACCCTCCGATGTTTTGACCCGGCAAAGATAGCCACTGAGCGGTGTAGCTACGACAGTGTCACGTTGGCGAAGGGGCAAGAAAATGACTAGAGAAAGGGATAACTTGTTGCAGTAAGCCAATTTTATTGCATGGTGTAGTGGCCTGAAGAAATCGGCATGGCCGTGCTCTTTAAAAAATGGGAGCCACTGGTCTGGGGGACGCTGCTGGAGAGAGATTACAGGTCGTTGAGGCGGGGGGCGAGGATAGCGACGCATCACGTCGTGCCGTCCATAATCTTCAGCTGGGCCATTAATAACGTTTCGCATAGGTAGACCCAGTGAGGCCTGACTCACCCCCAGCTATCTTGTCTCCATCCGTTTATCGTACATATGCTACCGTCTTCAGTCTCAAGTTTCCTTGATGCGATGCTCGTACATCAGAGTCCGGGGCGGATGGATGGTATGTTTTCACTGACCTCATTGGCGAGAGAGAGACATTTTATGAACACGGTGAGATTCGCAAGCGTATAAAAAAGTTCACCTTGGACGCACGCACGCACGCACGCACGCACGCACACACACACACACATTCTTGTATAGTTACCCATCCTAAGCATTCTGGATTTAAGTCGCCTGCTGTTACCGTGCAGAGTCGTAAGTGCTTGGTAGATGAAAAGTGTGACTTCTCGGTCAGGTGGAACGAGCACAGGAAAGAGATCCGGGCGCGAGGCTGTATACATGAACCGTGCTTGCTATTCCAAGCAGCAGCTCAAGTAGGGTGAGAACAGTCCCAGCGCTACTGGGCGGTCGGAGTCGCACGACCAGATCAAGCCAGTGGCAGAGGGCGAAGGCGCAGTTGGTTTCATTTCCCATGGATCCCAACCCCTTCCTTCCTGCTCTGGTGAACGAACGAGTCGTTGACCGGTAGCGAAACGTCTCGGGCCGCTTTCAGCCGGCCTGCCTGCTCGCAAAGCCGTCATGACGCCTGCCATCGTTGATCCGGCTTTTCTTACCGTTCCATGTGATGTCTGCGTATGGTGGGTGCAGGTGCAACGCGTGGTTCGTCCCGCCGAAAACAGTAGAACAAGGGCCTCGTATACGCGTATACTCAATTGTTCTCTGCAGTGCGGGTAGAGTACGAACTACAAAGATCTGGATATGTGGTCTGTTTACTGTCGTCGATGGAACCCGGCGGCTTCCTCATTCTCCTGGCGCGAGCCTGGTACGGACAAAGCAGCTGCATTGCCGTATTAAGACACTGGCGGGGCGCTGACTGCAATCGCTGATGGACCGCATCTGCCCTCCTGGTACTTCGCATCGCTCACGCTACGTCATTCTCATATTCTGTACGCTCTCAGCGTGTTCAGTGGCGTCACCACCTTAACCAGTCGCTAAATTACATCTCGCTTTCGTTTGGCGAAGTTTCCTGACCTCGAACGCCCGAGGTCTCCTAGGCGTCAGCCTGCATGGCTCTGCTGTAGCTCGTCGCTCACTCCGGCTGTCTGTCGCAAGCGGCTAATCACGCCGGTGCTTGTGGTATGAAGGCATTATCGAAGTTATTACTGGAATAGTTTTTAAATGCACGACTTGCGGAAGCAGCGTTAGCTTGCTCTGCCTTCAAAAACAAGCATAGGAGGGGTCCCTTTTCGCTTCTGTAGAGGAGAAATCGGTCATCGGGGTATGTATCATCGATTATCGCCTGCCAGGTGCACTTCGTTTTCTTATCGTGCTTCGATTTTGTCTTCATACAACGTACTAAATGACAAAAAAAGTGTGCGCTGTCCTACGACCCCGCAGGGAATAGTGACCAGAATGTCAGAGGGAGTATTGGCCCCTCCGCGCGAGTCCCTGGTCCTCCTGGCGCAACCGGGCACGTGACGCTCCCCTGCTGTCGACGGGGCGAGGCCTCGCACTGTGTTGACTCTTGGGTGGGGGGACCCCCGTCGAGAAACGGCGCTCTTTGAGAGAAGAATAGCGAGGCCCAGCGCGGTGTCCGTCCGAGGCGAAGATATGCTAAGCCCTTGTGTCCACCGAGCCACGCCGGACGGCCACCGTCTCCCGGGGCGTTCGCCGCCGGGCCTTTTCGGGCATCCCAGGATGCTCTAACCAGAGGAACGAATGTGAGCGCTCATCCGACTAAAGATGGAGGAGGAGGGGGGGATGTTGGAAAGAGGAACGGGGGTGGTGAGTTAAGCGGTGACTGCTGTCCATTGTTCCCTCTCCATCCTTTCTTCCTTTATTCCTTCCTGCACTTTTGTGTTTATTATTGTCCACCGCACGGCTTGGGCGGCCTTCCACGCTGCCCTTGTAGTCCGAGCGCGCGCATTATTCGCCGCCGCAGTTATTATTGCCCCTGTTTATAGCTGCCTATAAAATAATCTCGTTTCTCCCGCCCCGCCATTCCGTGGTCCCCCTCCCGAGTTAAGAACTTCCCCGTTGCCTGACGGGCCCCACCGCCGTAGGGCTAACCCCCGTACATACGCTGGGCGCTGAGTTTTCGGCAGTACATACTATTTCTTCCGGGAAGTCCTGACCTCCTCGCTCTGCTCGAAGAGCGTTCGGGAACCTTTCTTTTACGACGGACATTCCGTGGTTACGCCGCCTTGTGTCGACCTTGAAAAAACGTACCTATGTGGGCGGGAGCATTCTACCCTGCTTTGTGGAGTCGTCGCCTTCTCGCTCTCTCGCTCACTCCTGCTTCCATTACTCTTTTTGTGTGGTGAGAGGAGCGTGTAGTTTTCCTCGACCTTGGGTTCCGGTATATGCGTGCCTTTACCAGAACTGAGACACAGCTATGTTGACATACTGTGTTCTTCATCGGGTACTTTTGTGCTTTAAAAAGGGTTCGTGGCTCCAGCGAAGAAAACTATGTACTGTCTTGATTACAGTTTGGGTGAACACGGGAGCGCGTGTCATTCCGTGCGCGGGAGCCGCCTGTCGGCGTTACGGGTAACTTCGCACGCATGCGCAGTTCGTTTGCAACGAGGCCATGTGATGCGCGTGCGAAGTTACCCAGAAAGCCGACAGGCGGCTACCGCGCACGGAATGACACGCGCTCCTGTGTTCGCCCCAACTGTGATCAAGATAGTACTCCTTCCTAATGACCAGGAGGGCGGTGTTAGTCGAAAGAGCTGGTTCGACGTTGGTGAACTGGTACTTCCGTAACGCATGCCAGCGCAGCGCGTTCGCATTTGGTTCGATACGGCGCCGTGATAAATGCCTGATTAAGAAATGAACATGCTCTTCCGGACCTTCATTAAGGGAACTGCTATGCGCTGCTACGCCTAGCAGAAGTATCTGCGTGTGACGGGGCCATGGATCAATCAGCGGAGGTTTATTTGTCACGTTCGGAGCGTGTAGTAGTCGGCCAATGTCCGACGCTGAAACTCGTCGGAAAGAGAATAACGAGGGGGCAAACAAGAACGTGTCAAGGTCCAGCACTTTGCACAAACAGAAAACGCCCCGACACTCCCATTTGGCAATCGTTCGGCGAAAGTAGATCTGTAGCACACGCGCACGCCCGCTGCCGCAACACTCGTCACGAAACTCGAATACATGCGCTGCCGCCGTCTTTTTTTTTGTGTGTGTGTTGTTGTTGTTTCCAATCCTTTTGGGTATGAGTGACAAAGTACCCGAGCTTGCCAGTCAATGGAATGCTCTTTTCCGTCGGTCGAACTCCTAATATAGACGGGGTTCTTTTTAATCTCGATTGTGTATCTGGGGCGCGTCCGCCGTCGACCTGTTCGGCGTCGTGGCCCCTCGCGACCGGGGGGAACGCAAACGCTCCGATCGTCCTTGATTGGGCGTCGATAGCCGCGCCGTATACTTCCGACCCACCCTGGTGTCCTTGAGTGGCAGCGTTCTGCTGAGTTTGACATGTCGATCGCTAATCGCCGAGAATCGCTTCGAATCTCTCTTCTCGCCGTGCCTTTTTGTCACGGCACTGTTGCGTGACACGTGGCTGGAAGTCCCCCCGCGCTTGCGTAAAAAAAAAGGGAACTCCATAATTCGGCAACATTATTTTCAGCCGCTTTAAAGTAGGCTTCACTACTATGCACGAACACATTGCTGGAAAGACATTTTTCTTTCTGGGACCAATACAGTCGGTCTGATTGATATCAAAGTTCCTGTAATGAACACTTCCATATTGCTTAACACAGACCGAGTGCATTTTAAGTTGGCTTCACTACTCTACACGGATGCTTTCCTGGGAAGGCACTTTTTGGGGCAGTATGAGCGGTTATATGCAACTGTGAAGACCGTGGGGCCTTTCTAAAACATTTTCTTACGAAACTAAATGTGACGCTGTGCCTTGAGGGACAGCCGTATTTGTTGCGACCAGCTGATATCTGTCACGCCGAGCAGATCAACTCAGCATCTGCGAGTGACGTCGTCGTGGGAATAGATGATCCGTAGGCCCTCCTTCCTTTCTGTTTCCTTCGTCTCTCTCTCTCTCTCTCTCTCTCTCTCTCTCTCTCTCTCTCTCTCTCTCTCTCTCTCTCTCTCTCTCTCTCTCTCTCTCTCTCTCTCTCTCTCTCTCTCTCTCTCTCTCTCTCTCTCTCTCTCTCTCTCTCATTGCGCCTTTACTACAACATATTTAAGGCATTAGAAAGGCTTTCATGGAAAATAAAGCGGTGCTTCGCCAATATTGCCTCGGGAGGTTTTCGTGCACGTGCAATCGCTCGCACGCCGGTGCGCGAGCTCTTTCCATCTTCACTTTTGGCTGTTTTCGCTCTGGATGAATGCGAGGGGTCGCGGGTTCTGTCGGGGTGACCTCCTGCGGTGTCTTCTGCAACTTGCGTCCCGGAGGCGCTGTCAGGACCGAGCCTCACCGCTGCTGAGGTCTCTCAGTCATCCTCCCTTGCATCGTACTTTATTTTTGCCGTGTACACGTTTGCTTTTCTGCCCGCCTTCGGCTGCTCCTCCTCATTCCTCCCCCCCTCCCCTTTTTTTTCCCCCGTTTTTTTCTGCTTTTGTGGCAGCGCTGGTTGTTTCCGGAGCCGTTAGAAAACCGGAAAGCGTAGCTTTTCTATGTAGCTGTTCTTGTGTTTGATATATACTTCACTTGTTCCGTTCTCTCAGTACAAAACGCTCTTTTATAATAACGAAACAGCGTGGCACGTAAAAAAAAAAGGTCGCAGTAGGACACTGTGTACACATAGTTGTCAAGCTTTGTGACTATGCGGACCTGCTATAACTGGCTTTCCGCCGGATGTTGTTGGCGTGCATGAATGTGTCGGTGTTGTGCGGAGTATGTTTTTTTTTTTTTTTGCGTGCACGTTTTTTTTTTGTTCTGGTTGTTGTTATTATTTTTTAAGCTCCTCAGTAAAGAGTTCGTGTTCCGGCTGTAATTTTACTTCTCCGTGCTAAATCGAGCTCGATATCACCAACGGTTATAGTTCCATAAAAATATCGCAATAATTAAATGTAAATAGCAAAACCGTAAAGAAGTAAAGAGAACAACAGCAAGAAGGCAAAATTGAAACGATTTACTGAAATTGAATACTTTATCGTGGCGCCTGCAGCGATTCGTTGCGATTGCTAGCAGCCAGGCGCTGAATTCTGCTACAGCGCATTAAGAATTTTTACTCTCTCCCCTTTGACAGTATCACTCCTCCTGGTCTGGCCGAGGCTGTCATCAACGTAGTTGCAGTTTTTCGTTATTTGCTGGAGTAGGCGGAGACGTATATGAACCCTCGATACAACGAACACCACTGGACGAAAAATTGACTTCGTTATAAGTAATACTTCGTTTAAAATTGGCGATTATTTTCTCTCTTTCTGCTCTGCAGTGGGGACTGTAAAATAAAACGAGAACTTGATTAAAGCGATTTCGTTATATCGAGGGCTTTTTACTCCTCTACCTGCCGGCAGCTGGAAATTCCGGAAGACGGGAAAACATCGCTGTCCAGTTTAATGCTGGGCTTCTTTATCCGGCGTTATTGATGCGCCATTCGCATTCCGCGCTGCCGGAAAAGCCGTTGGGAGGCGTAAAAGAACAGAATCAAAAACAAAACAGCGGCGCGCACGCGGAGAGCTCCGCTGGGAAGGACGGCTTAGCCGGAATACGGAAAGAACCCGAACTCGTGCAAGAACAACAACTCTTGCCGTCAGATCACAGTGTGGCGCTGGGTCAGGCAGCTGCGTGCGGGGGGCCGCTGGATTTGCGCCGATATGCGCTTGCATGAATGTCATTGATCTTAGCGACCCACGGGCGTCGTGCACCAGATTCGCGCAGCTTCCCGATGTTTCCCGCGTGTATACCGGAACGCGGCGGCGACCACCTGGACGGTTCGTGAATCTCCTGAGATGGTCGCGAGATTGCGTTCTTCGCTCAGCGGTGTGCCGGGCATGCATAATGTTGGGCCTGAATAGTAGTGCACCATCGAGGAAAACGTGTCGCTCGCGCATGGTTCTCATGTCTCAAGTAACCTAGAAAAAGTGCATGATCTGGTTTTTGTCTCTGCTCAGCGCAGAAACACCGCTAACTGCCCGGCTTTTTTTCTTTTTCTAGGGCGAAACTCTTAAGTGCGCATAGTGCGAAAGACGGTCGTTGTTGTCCGGTGAAGGAAATGGCCGCCGCTGTAACAGCGAGTTAATAAAAAGCACATGTGTGACCGGATGGGATTCGAACTCGGGTCCCCACAGTAGACGCCCTTGCGCTACCATTGCGCAGTCTCTGCACGTTGAAGTGATGCAACGCGGGCGAACGTGATCAGACGTGAGTGGAAGAGGTGCATCGCAGCCGCTAGACTTTGATTCTGAAGAAGCTGTAGCGTGTGTCACAAGTTTGCCTGTTGAAGTATTTCGCGCCAGAAGACGGTGAAACGAAAGCAAAGTAAGAAGAGCAAACACGATGCAACAGCAAAAGAAAATCTGTCGAAGCGATTCGCGCCTAAAGACTAAACAACGGAATCGCATAAATACACGCAAATACCCGGGTTCAGACTGTTGCCGTAACTGCCGTAATATTTTAAACTAATGACATCATTTCACGTCTCAGCCAGCCGAACTGCGTGACACGCCGGTTTTTTACGTCCATAGGTCACGATATGGCTTTTGCGTCGTTAGTCTGAACATAGCCTAAGAGTAAAGAAGTCGCTGGTAAATATCGCCAGTATTTCGCCTTCAAAGTACTAAGGAGACTCGAGCGGTCCAATGTTTTTTTTTTTTCTTTTTGTTTATGCAGCAGCTCTCGTTTTGCCGAGCTTGCTGGCTGCGCAAACTGCCCATCCTGGGTCGCTGCGTGTACTGATTGATTGTAGGGTCTAACGCGCCGACGCAACGCAGGCGATGAGGCGCGCCGTAGTGGAGGGCTCCGGATTAATTTTGACCACCCGGGGATCTTTAACGTGCGCCGAAATCTCGTACACACGGGCGTTTTTGCTTTTCGCCTCCATCAGAAAAGTGGCCGCCGCGACCGGGAATCGAACCCGCGACCTCGTGCTCAGCAGCGCAACACTTTTTTCAATTTTTTTGAAATCTTAAGTGCTTGCAGAACGTAGTCACCCAACACACCCAGTACTTAGATTAGGGGGTCGCGAAGTACCTCAGCCAAAAATTACTGCTCTACGCCCATCAGATAACTTGGAAACTCGCTCAGAAGATTTTTTCTCTCTTTCCCGGCCTTGACGTTCTTCGACGGCTCGAATTACGTCACTGAGGCCGTGTAGCGGCTGTTGGCCGGTTTTCCTTCAGTTGCAGCAATGAACGCTTTTCGATAGCAACTTTAAAAATAAAGCCACAAAACCCATGCAGAAACGGAAGGCGTATCTGCTGCGACGAGCAAATCACGCAGTGTCGCTCCATGCTGGCGATAACTGTAGCTTTCGCAGTGCTTCCGCTTCCGATAAACGCTTTCGCAGTGAAAGCGTTTATCGAAAGTGTTGCAGGGTCCCATTAAAGACCAAGGATGCATTCGGATTGATTGTAGGGTTTAACGCGCCGACGCAACGCAGGCGATGAGGCGCGCCGTAGTGGAGGGCTCCGGATTAATTTTGACCACCCGGGGATCTTTAACGTGCGCCGAAATCTCGTACACACGGGCGTTTTTGCTTCTCGCCTCCATCAGAATAGCAGCCGCCGCCGGGCCGGGAATCGAACCCGCGACCTTGTGCTCAGCAGCGCAACGCCTTAGCCACTGAGTCACCGCGGCGGGTAAGGATGCATTAGTAGCACAATGTCCCAATGAATCAAGCCTTATACTAACGTATATGCGATAGTCACTGTTTTGACGATATAATCGTTTAAATACTAATGAGCGGTGTAGGTCGTAGGAAGCGCGAGAGTACTACTTCACGTGTTGCTAATCGACACTGACTTGACGTTGGTGCTCACCACAATCGTTAGAATCGTTGACAGGGGATGAATGCCCGACAGTGTAATGTTACCGTCAGTTCTCGTTGTCTATGCTGGCAAGTGATCTGCTTTTTGAACTAAGCGTTCCAGTAAGTGTACCGCCGCCCCATTTTATGGCGCAGCTAGGTCAGTCTTACTGATACTAGTGGTGCATTACCAGCGTCAAACATTGTTTACAGGATTCTGCGACTGTATTATTAGAAGCTACATTTGGCGTGCCTCTTTGTTTCCGCAGAGTGTTCATAACGTCAATCCACATGGCGGGAACAATTAGGTCCTTTTTTGTTAAAAATAAGCATTCTCCTTTGAGCGCGAGCACAACTGGATAGGGATCCCGCTGTTCTGGTTCGACCGTCGCCAGCCGCGCACGCCCGTATCGACCGAATCGGCGCACGGTGGGGTCAGACCCGGCGGTGGCGACGTTGGCAACACCGATGCGCTCTCTCCCTTCCCCGTTCCATTGCGGGTACTCCGGTCGGGCCACCTTCCAGACAGAAACAAAGCCCTCCTCGCCACTTCCTTCCGCCTCGCGTTTCCCTTAGGCGACCGGCAACAACTGTCGCTTGTCATTTCTTGGTAGGATGTGGGAATACGCGGAGAGAGGAGGCTGGGTGAGGGGCTCGTTTGTACGGTCATAACTCACTTCGAGGGCTTCCTTATCAGGACGGCGTTGTTGTCCGGTCTCGCTACTCGCGCGTGGTCGTCGACGCGCCTTCTTCGCGGTGCCTCGCAAAGTTTGCCGGCTGCCTGCACGGATTGTACGTATGTGCCGTCCACGGCAGCCCCCGAGCCACGTCGACCGGGTCGTCCAGTCGTTCGTCATCGATCGTGCTGGCCGCGGGGCTTTCTCGACCTCTCCCGCCGCCGCGCCCTTCTCCTAAACCTCCTCCTCATCCGCGCAGGACTCCTAGCGTGTGTGTGCTGTGCGCGGCGGACTCCTCCAGCAGTACGCTTACCCACCTCCGGTCTCCCGGCGTGTGGATGCGTTTCGCTTGCGATTGCCCCCATCCGATGTTTAATCCTTGTTTGCTCGGCGTTTTGTGACCGTTCAACGGTATGCCGGAGCGTCGTTGAGCGATGTTGCTGCCGCTTCCTGCTTTAATTCGGGCGCGTCCTCTGCGTGGCCGTCGTGGCGGGAACGAGCAATGAGATGCGGGGCACTCCCGGTTCGCATTAACGGGTCGTTTTGTTATTGCACTTAGGATAAAAGGCCGGCTGGGGCTCCGTAATAAAAGTTTCATTTATTTCTTTTTGCGAGTCGGCTTACTTCATCGGAGTAAAGCGTTGATTGGCGAGGCGTCAAGTCTGCGTGAGGATTGTCAATGAAACAAATAAATTCAGGATCGTTCTAAGGAAAAGCAAATTATCGAGGTTGGCATGCTGAGCGCCATTGAGCCATTAACTGCTTCTGAAGCTAAAAGAATTGAGTCCTGTGGATATAATAGCGTAAATTGTCACACACAACGTCGTCGAAGTCACCGGAAGGCCAGCTGAAATGGGAGAAAATCGTGGCCATTCACGACTTTCCAGCGTCCGGAGGCTTCGTTAAGGGGAGGGGCTGAAGCTGTTGGCGTCTGCAGTCGTCGTCGTAATTATCGTATCGTGCAGTCACGGTAGGGAAACATCGGGAAACTCGTTTACGCCTCGCGCTAGAACGTAGCGCGCACTAAAAGAACACCGGGACGCTCGTTTACGCCTCGCGCTGGAGAGCTTCGTGCTTCAAAGACAAGACACTTTCGCAGAAAAGCTGTATACCTCTACCCCACAACGGTTTCGTCTCCGTTGGCTGAAACTCCAAGGCGCCGAGAATACGCTTATACACTGCATGCTTCACCCCTCCCCAGATTTTACGCGTGTGAAACCTGGGGAGGAGCGATACAGCGCGTGTTGTTCGCGTACTCGCTCGGGCTTCCCGGACGAAAGCCAATCAACCCGCGCTAGTTCGACGCCCGGGACAAGAGCGGGAAGGGATGCTTCACGCTCGCGTACGAGGAGCGCGCACCGTTACCGCGGTGCACTTCCTGCTGACGTCGTAGTTCGCGCCGAAGGAGCGCCAGCAGCGTGCCTGGCGTTGTCGGGGCCGCTGGGCGCGCTTTGTTCCCCGGCTGGCACAGCGCTGGAGAGCGAGCGAGTGGGTGGGTCCCCTCCCCCCTCCTGACGATCATCGGTCGTCCCCTCGCGCGGAGGGTCCCTCGGCGCTGCTGACGGTCGCGTGAGGAAGAGTCGTGACTTTCCCATTAGGACGCCTCGTTGCCGAGTCCATTTTTCTTGTTATGCCATCTTCTTCCGCCGTGCATGGCAAGAAAATGCCGTGGCCGTCGCTTGTTTTGCCTGCATCCCCCCGCTGTCTCTTTACCTTGCGCACGGTCTTTTAGCAGCGGTCGTTTGTCTCGCATTTGCTTTCGCCCGGCGCAGCGTCGGCATGACTTCTTCCTCCCTCCCTCCCGATCTGTCCTCGCGTAGCGCCGGAGTCGTACACAGTACTACACACAGGGCGGCGTTCGAGGAGGGAGCGTCTCTTCTTTTCGGCGTGGCTTCGTGCTCGCTTCCCTCGCGTGTCCGTCGGTGCTTTGCTGCCGTGCCTCTCCTGCGGCACCCTGTTCTTCCTCCCCGCGTTCGCTTCAAGGGCATGACGATTGGGGCCGCGGCTAGCGAGCGAGGAAGTCTTCTTTCTTGACGTAATCGACCGCTGTACACACTCCATCGCGTCCCGGGCCATGAGAAGCCATACGGCGGCGTGATGGACTGGAGTCGGCGCAGCAATGGGAGATTACCTGCGCCAGCCTCCTCCGCTGCTTTTACGTTTCTGTCGCCTTTGGTTCTGTCATCTTACCCCATTTAGTTTTGTGTACACGTGACGCGATATTGTGACATCCTATGCATGAATGAGTTGTGGCACCGAGACGTTCCGGAGTTGAGGAGTCGTCCTACCTGTCGATGTATGCTATCGCTTGTTTTCTAGAGTTATTGTTGTTATTCCTGTTGGTTCTTGCTTTTTCACTCGCCTGAGCCCACACTAGCCCGTTGGAGAGTTACAAGCAGTTTAGGCTGCATTTCGCCGGACTCCCTGCGCCCCACCCTGAACTACAGCGTGCTGCAATTACACATTATTTGCAAAGCCAGTACCTTATTCGCCCCTGCACGTCTCTATCTGTATCGACTGCTCAGTAATTGTCAAAAGCACTCATTAATAGCAATATAAACATGCATTGTCACAAACAGTGTCCGTCTACTTTTCACCGATAGCCATGTAAAAGTTGTGTTGTCCAAAATCATCAAAATAGCTAGGCCAGTCAGTAATCGTCGCAAGCACCCATTAATAACAATATAAACCCGCCTAACGTGTACGACAAAATATCACTAAGACTATTAGCTCCATCCATTACTCAAAGAAAGCTGCAGTTGTTAAGAACAACTGAGGCGTAAATTAAAACAAGATAAAAAATAAGGCTCGTTGGACCTATTGACGCGCCTTGGTCCTCTGGACGCGTACTTCTTGACGCGTTGTACATCGTGACGCCAATTGGACCTTTTGACTCATTGAGCATCTTGACTCGTTGGACCTCGACCATGAGCGCTGCTCCTGACTCGATTGCTCCCACTGATGAGCTAATTTAGAACATTTTCTCTTCCTTTGCCCTGTCCTAACTCCCCTCCTCTTCCTCATCCATCCCCATCCTCCTGGCGTGCCGGGCTGGCGTCGGCCCAAAGTGTGCTATCAAATAGCCCTGGCCCTACGAAGCTCAACGCTTAGTAGTGTTTTAAATCTCCCCCCCCCTTCTCTCTCTCTCTCTCTCTCTCTCTCTCTCTCTCTCTCTCTCTCTCTCTCTCTCTCTCTCTCTCTCTCAACATTAATCTCTGGGGTAAAAAAGAATGAGTGTGCTGTTCAATACTATTGGGTGCGGCATGAATGCGTTGATAACCCCTGATCTACAACTCCCAAAATCGATGGATGTCTTCATAAGACAAAAACTAGAATACTGGTGGCTATAAATACTAGGCAATGAGGGCATCTTAAAGCGAGCTAAAATTATCACCTATGACCCCAAGCGAGGTTACGGCAAAACGTTGTAGAATTATATGTGTACAAGTCCGGGAAGTCGTCGTCGGGGTCATCACAGGAGGTTGCCTCCATGCTCCCGTCGCTTCGGTGCGGCAGAGCTTGGAGCCACCTCAGGGCATCACCACGCATGACAACCGCTGGGCACGCGCCGCGCCATTCCCGCAAATACGCGCTCTCTGCGCGGCGGAACCGATTCGCCGGGGCTGCTCCGGAAACCGATTGGCGAGCGCCGAGAAGGTCGTCGGCCCAGTTCAGTTTAGGTGCGCGCACAACTGCCATCGGGGCAGCAGCCGCCGCGGCTTCGCCCTTGGCTTTCATTGTCTCGCGGAACTGGGCGGCGGCGTCGGTGGGTACGGAAAAGAAAAGTAACCTGTCACGACGAGCCTCGCTGTTGTTGTTACGGTTGTGCTTTTCGGTGCGCGTGTGCCCTTCGCCCTTCTCACCCTCGCCAGCCGCCTGCGCGTCAGTTTTCTCCTTCGAGCATTCCATCAAAGGGAGAAAACTGGGACGCCGTCCACTTTTCAATCTCCGCATCCTTGAGCGCGTCTGCCCGACGCCGTTTGTCATCTCGGCGTCTGACTGCGCCGCGCGCGCTCTCCCGCTGAGCCCGCGTTTTCTGTCTGCCTTTTTCCTCATCCTCCATACGTCTCGCACCTGGAGGACGCAATGGCACCGAGGTCAGAAGGCCCGAGATCTCTCACTTATATGAGGGGACTGCGGTTTCTAGTCATATTCTCTTTGAAGCGAACGAAAGCAATTGACGTAGGGTGGATGGGAGATTAATCATCTAACTTTAGTTGGCGAAACGATGACTGAAAACCTTAATTACAGGCATCGCTGTTTGGATAGTGTTGACACCCCTCGTCTCCTTGGCTTGCAAGTGACGTCACTCGGCCCTGCCACAACGCTACGGCTCGGTTGGCAGTGATGGCCGTGCTGCGGCGTCGATTTGGTTATTCATGCTGCATTCGGTCAACCTCATTGCCAGAGCGTTTATGCGAAAACTTTCGGAACCGTTGGCGCGGCTTGCGAGAACCCGGCTGTCGTTTTTGTTTACGGTGCGATAGGATCTTATCGTGACGGGCAATGCTAAAGCCAACGTTGACTAAAGCTGTATTACTGAGAAGCATGGATTATGTGGGAGGCATGTTCGATATAGGTTAGCAGTCAAATGTAACTATTATGCTCATGTGTCACGTGATGTAAATGTTGGATAAGAGTTGATAGTCATATGTAACCATGATGCGCTAGACATTCTGTAAGGAGGTGAAACTTTTAGACGCGTGTTCGTACTTCTTCCGATAGCAGTATTCAGATGTAAACGTACACCACTAAAACAGCGATACTTCTACTTGCCATTAGCCCCGCTGCGTGGATAGTGGGATATGGGTAACATTTAGATTCGTAACTTTGTCGAGAAAACCTTGTTTATTGTGCGCCATTTCGCAATAGGGCCTTAGAACACAGGCGAAATTATACTGTTTTCTCGTAGTTAGCGCTACATTTTCGTGGTAAACATATATTTCTATTTGATGCAGCGTCTTCCGCAATTTAACGGTAAAACCTGTTTTCCTCTCTCTCCTTTCTTTAAAAACTGGCCCTAACGTAAGTTTCCACTGACATATCCAAGAACAGCGCTCTTGGGAATTTTAAAGTTAACAATTAAGCGTCCAGTCCGAGAGTATATCAATCTCAACCACCCGGCCCATTTACTGTTTGTTGGTTTATACGCTAAGAGCTTCCAAAGGGTCCCGCTTAAGAGGCGCCCGTGCATCGATTCTGAAGATGCGCGCGGCTCGTGTTGACCGCGTGTGCGCAACCTCCTGCCGGAATGACGGCATCTTCGTCGCCCAGATTTCTGGTTCGGTGATTGCTCGCGCCCAGCGATTCGTGAAATTACGGGCGTTGGCGGCGTGTCTTTGTGGAGCGACCGTTCCAGCAAGCCTTTCCTGCGATGCTTCAGTAGACATTTCGTTTCCGGCGCCGGGAGTGTTTGGGTCGCTGTGGTTCTTCATAGCCCCGTCTCATTTGCGACGATAGGAAGCTTGCAAGAGCCTCTGGGGTTTAATGGCGGTTAGGACTAGTGCTTCACCTGGTGGTCTGGAATTCCTCCATCGGCTTGGCGGGCATTGCCGAAGGGTACGAAGAACGAGAATGCCGCATTATGCTATAACGCCGAAGAAGCTAGAGTGCTACACTTTGCAGCCTAATGAAATATCCGGGCTTCCATTTCTCTTTCTTTTTTTCGTTGAGGGGGAGTGAGTGAGCGAAAAATGTTTATTTAGCGACCATCAGGGGCTGATGTTGGGCACCCGCACTGGGGAGGGCATCCTTAGACCTTGGCTGCATCTGGCTGTACGGTCCCTAGTCACCAAGTCTTGCTGGTTACCAGTCGACACCGCACCCGTGACTATCGCTGAGAGGGGGAAACATTTTTTTCCGTGGGTGGCTCAAGGAATTCGAAGTAGAAAGTTAAGCAATCGCGCTAAGACATTTACGTGTCTTGACAGATCGGTAGTACCGTTTGATAAAACAAGCCAGAACGATGTGTTATACCCGGTACAACTCAAGAGCGATAACGGAGGTCGTCTCGTCACCGCACCGGCTGTTCCTCCGCGCGGCGCAAAGAATGCCTTAGCGCGGGTATTTCGAACGTGACACGAGTCGTTTCCATGATTTCTCGGTCTTAATCTGGTTATAAACTACTGCAGCGACAAGAAGAAACTAGGTGGGAAAAAGCAGGCAATGCCAAGCATCAATTGGGCACAATCTCCTTTCAAGACGCCCGCGCTCGTTGCCGTCCGGGTCCGTCACTTCGGCGGAATGATACAATGGACCTTTTCCCAGTAGCGTAGCCCTTTTGTGACGGCCGCCTGAACCACACTTGGGGGGATTATAGAAGACCACGCCCTCTTTTTTGCCACCTGCCCTGCGCAGTTGAGGAAGCCGTCTCAGGCGCCACGCATGGTTTTGGTGGCAGAGGAATTTCTCGATAGCAGCCGTAGCGCCTACCTGTCGGCCGCTTTCAGGGCTCAGAAAACGCAGCAGCACTTAGCTGGCTCGGCGTCCGCAACTGTCTAATCCAATTTGACGTCGTTTTGTGTACATTTTGCCCCCAATAATGGCGAATCGGTTGGTGGAAGCGAGAGTAGCGCATGCGCAGAGCGCTACTGGCAAAGGTCCCATTGCCGTTCTTCACTTGTACCGAGTATACGGGAAGTTATCGGCAAGGTCATTGTGTGGCCCATGTCACACTTATCTGCGGGCTCGCGTTTGCTATGTGTGTTTTCCCGCGTGTGAAGCTTTTTATCCGTAAAAAATGCACACTGTGACCCTTCGACCATCAGTCCCAGACACCGCGGAATGTCCGCAGGTAGCGGACAGTAGAAAGGACTATCCTCGCAACAGAAACGCGCTCAGAAAACGGGTACCGCATTGCGTCCCGCACAGCCCGCGGCGGCGAAACCTGGAAGGGGAACTGATAATCGAACAAACCTGGCTGTAGTAATCGAAAGTTGGCACATGCCGCCTCACACGGACGACCGACTCTCGGAGGTGGAAGAGAAAAAACCTTGATCCACATAGTTGCATCCTCCTCGCCACTTCAGTTGCTCTTCACCGTCGTGTCGCCGATGATGCAAGGCGCTTCGTGCGTGCATGCATGCGCGCGCTCGAATGCGTCGGCCGCTTTGTTCGGCGTGACGAGCCAACGACGGCGCGTTGACTAGTCCGCCATTGTTGTGGCGGCGGCGTGGAAGGAATGAAGCCGCATTTCTCCTCCGCGTCCGTCGTCGTGTTACGCGCGTTCCTCGGCACTGCTGTTACGGCGGGGGCCCTTTCTTTTCCCGCCGCTTTTACTACAACCCCGAGGGCGTTTGGCGCGAACGCGGTGCGTTCTGCGCGAAAAAAAGAAAACGGTGCTAATGGTTTTCGCTACACCCCCCGTGAGTGAGTGAATACCCGCCGGTAGTCGGACAAGAAGTGCGCCCTTTGCACGAACCTCTTCTTCTTTCTGTGCGGTCATCATCACGATCTCCGCGGTTGGTCGCCCCCGCCGCTGTTTCGTCATTTCGAATTTCCCGCGAGTAAAGCGAGACTTTGTAGGCAGGTTGCCCGGGGTGCCTTGGGCGTGAGAAAAAAGTGTCCCCAAATCGAGGCTTTTGTTTGTCCTCGGGCGATGTGGCGACGTGGGACTGCTGCGTGGCGTATAACAGCCTTCCGGACAGTTGGGCACTGTGTTAACACCGTTTTTACGAGGTTAATTGAGTCGTAGACACGGGGGACATTGGAATGTACATGTTTTTAGGAAATAAAACTTCCATCATCAGGTGGTGGAGCTATCGCATTCTGTGCAAGATAAGTAGTGTAATATTATGCAACTACGCAGATTTAATAATAATAATAATAAAAATAATAATAGTAATAATAATAATAATAATAATAATAATGCTTAAAAAGCATCGCATGGACTCAAATGACGCGAACTGTCCGTTTTCTTTGGTAAAACTTAGAGCGCGATTCAACAATATAGAAAGACGACAAACACAAGAGTTTTTTGTTTTTCTGTCGTCCTTGTTGAATCTCGCTCTAAGTTTTACCAAATATGCACCAACTTGTCCAATTGCGTGTAGTAGTAGTACGAAACTTTAATGAGCCAGCGTGTTGTACTGTCTGATCTCTGAATTGACTAGAATTGCAGTAAGCGGCCGCTAAGACAACCAAATAGGCCGGAGAAATCTTTTGGGATTCGCGGAAACTCGTCCTAAGCGGCCGTTTATTTTTCTTGTTCACCGCGCCTATTAAAAGAAAAAGGAAAGGGAACACTGTGTTTATCTGACGTGAGGGGCCACGTTGTCACATGATGCAGACTCACATCCCCTCCCACAGAATACAAAATTTATTGAAGAATTTGTGAACTTTGGATTGCTGAAAAATGATTACTGTGTATAGCCTTGCTTGTGTTTTCGTTCTATTTCCTCTATTGCGCAGCGTTTAAAACACTGTGCACTTCATTCGTTATGCACGTGTTTGGGTCTGCCTAACCATGTCGTTCCCCGTTCTTATATTTGCAGGTAAGCTAGACCCATGCTATCGACCGTTTTGGCAGCTTCAGCATCCCTCGGTGTCCGCGGAGGACTTCGCCTGTGCGGTGAGCTCTGCAGCGTTGTCGCAAGAACACAGAATGACTCCACGCTCTCGAACATTTAGCGAAACCTTCGATTACGGTTGATGCGAACGTCTAACTGTCTGTTGAAGATTGCCGAGTCTCTATTTCGGCGGGTATCTCATCTCAAGTTCATTCATTTTCTCTACGGCCGGACAATCGCGGATGCAGCTAAACTGAAGGCCTGACGGAGGGCCGTTGCTCGATCACCACTGCTCAATGCGGATGGTGAAGTGTGCGAGCACGCGCTGAGTTTACACGCGCATAAAACTATTGTCTGATTTCTTTTTTGGATGGTGCGAATGAATGCTGTAATCAGAGCGCGTGCTGAAATAATCAGTTCAGTGCGTGTAAGCCGGTCGGGGATATTACTGAACTGTCAAGTGAACGGCGCAAGCTGAATCACTTTCCCTGAGGACAAAATGGAAAGAGGGAGGGAGGATGGGGGGGGGGGGGGTGCAAATTGGAGACAAAATCCCCCCCCCCCCCCCCGCCCCCCCGCCTCACCGTAACTGATAAATACAAATTTGCTATCGAAAACTATGTCCCGTGAACTGTTCTCCCCGTTTGTACGCTTGTGACTCTTAGCAGGCCTTTACGCAGTGAGGGCGCGCGCCCACGACTGCAGGGCGACACTTCGGCCAGCGAGTTTCGTTTCGACTTTCCATTGCGTTTCAAGTAACTGTAATGGAAAAAGCAAAAAAAAAAAATCAATAGAAAGTCGCTAGAAGCTCATCGCTAACGACGTCCGCGCCGAACACACGTGGTGGCGCGCCCCGTGCGTTGGGCCCTTCTCATTCGAGGCCGGGTGGTATTCTGTACATAACAACAAAACGGGTTTGCCGGCATCGTATGCGCCGACCTTGCGGGGTGCGCCGGCCGTCCGTGGTCGTGTTCGGTGCTTTGCCGGTTCCCGCGGCCCGTTTGATTCGTTTGCCGGTGGGGGCGGCGAGCGCTGGCCTCGATCGTGATTGCCCATTGTCTTCCTCTTTGACTAACCTCCGTGGCGACCTTTGCATAACCCCCCGCCACTTGGCGGCATGCCTCGAAGAGTGCCGAACTGTGTGGGTTCTGTGCCGTACAGTGCGCGGACCTCCCCTCGAGTGAAACAGTGGGCTCGATCTGCTAGTACGAGGGCGAAGCGAACCACCTCCCACTAGATTCGGTCAAAGTGGCCGCCGTCGCTGGCGAGGGATGAGTCCGTTGTGTGTCCGCTCTTTTACCGTGATCCGTCCGTGGGAAACGTTCAGCTTCAATAAAAGTGCGATGCTTATATGAGCTTTCGGTTAAAAATAACTTAGAACAGCTTTTTTTTTTCCCGATCCGAATATTCTAGTCCGTGTCAGTCGAGGTTTTAGAGATGAGTGTATTAAAGCGAAGCTTTCTACGCCTGACTGATGGCGTCGATGTCGTAGCAAAACGGACTGCAGGAAACTGGGTTTCACAAAACGATGATGATGGTAGGTGAAGGCACATTTCCGGTGGTTGGAGTCGAATTTGGGTCCGTTGCCTTATGAAGCCAACGTCTATATACCCGATTGCGCAATTCCCACGCGGTCGAAGCTGTTTGGGTTTTGGATTTTGACTTTGATTCATGTTTCATGGGAGAAAGCTTCGCGTTTTAACCATCTTTCTGGTAAGAAAGGGGCTTTGATTTTTTTTTTTTTTTTTGTCTCGATGGTTTTTCCTGGTTTATAGAAGACGGTTCGTCAACGTTGCCTTACAGCCACGGCTGCAGGACGACGTCGTTCGGCTGTTCACAGTCGCAGAGATTCAGTAGATACAATTTCTTCCGAAGCACCGTGTATGCGAAAGCGAAAACTTTAATCGCGATGAAACGCTTATGCATGAGCACTCAATTAGACACAAGCGCTTCCGCATTCACTTCATCACAAGAAGGGCTGTAGGTTGCCCTCGCCTTTTTTTTTTTTTTTTTTTTTTTGGTGCTCCGTGATCCGCCTATGATTTCGCACAAAAAACGAGTTCATCTCCTTTCATTGTATCATGTTCAGCGGCGAGAATAATTTAAAGTGCGGGAGCGGAAGGGGAGCATGCTCGAAGCCTTGAAAGGAGGAAATAATAATAAAAAAAAATAAATCGCGTTTCGCATATTGTTTAAAACAGGAAGTAAAGTTCCTCCTCGCACGCGGCATTAAGCGCGTTCTGTACGAAGGCCGCAGGAGCTTGGCTCGCATAATTAATTATTCACACTCGGAAGTTATGCACTTTTAGTCTCGGCGGCAGCGCGCCGAAATTTCCTTCGCTTGGTCGCACCTAAAGACTCTCGGAGAATTCATCGCTGTTCGTATTAGTACTTTCCCGCGGCTTCTGCACCTCGGCAAATTTCGCGTCTAATTGCTCCGTATCTGGGGGGTCAATTAATAGCGAGCTGCTTCTGCTGCTAGGAAACGAAGGCGCCGGGGGTGGTAATGCGATGCGCGCTCGCGAGATTCTTCGCGCGGTTTCGTATCTTCGTTTCCGAAGCGGGGTCTGTATGCGTTTCGAAGAGAATGAGGGGAGCGGGAAGACGGTCGGAGGAGGAGGCGGGAGGAATAACTGGGACGTGAGCCCAGATAACTGGCTGGATAAATCTATGGCTGCAGGCGTATCTTGCGGAAAAGTTACAAAGTATATTTACGCTTCCGAGCTGCCTGATTTGTCTTTGGTTTTGTTTTTAAGGCGCACGCCTAAAGTTCCGAATTTTGCAAAAAAAAAAAAAAAAAAAAAAAAGACCCCGGCGTTGAGTTTGTCCGGTGTAGAAAATTATCGCCGCTGTAAAAAGGAATAAAGAAAAACCTTTACCATCCCTTCCTAAATAAAATTGAGAGAAGCGCTAAAGCTTTATGACGTCGAAATTGCGTCGAAAGTGCGAAAACCTTCGCGTAAAGTGCGTCCAACATTTCGATGAAAGTGCGTCCAATCGATCGTCAAACCTTCAAATATCGATTGATTGATTGATTGATTGATTGATTGATTGATTGATTGATTGATTGATTGATTGATTGATTGATTGATTGATTGATTGATTGATTGTAGGGTTTAACGCGCCGACGCAACGCAGGTGATGAGAGCACTTTGGATGCAGTTAGAAGTGCTCCTGTTCGCCCAATGGAAAGCGCTATTAGGAACGTGTACGCTACGATGTTGTTCCTGAAGAGACCAGGGCAAATGTTTTGTTCATAAGAAGCGCCTGTGAACGAGTGCTATTGCTGAATTGTTTGTATCCATCGTAATATAAGCCCGAGGTGGTGTTGTTTCGTTTCGCTTAAGCAGCGGTTTTTTATAAGCGGTTCTTCGGTTTGAGTGATATTTCAGTTTGAGCAGAAATGTCTTTCAAGTAATTTACGTTTAAGCTCTTCTTCAAAGCGCCGGTGGATAGCCTGTCGTGCCGCGGAGGACGCTGTTAATGAGGACGAAATCTCCGTCGGTTGCCTGATGCCAACCGCCAGTATAGCGGAACGCAACAGCAACAAAATCAAGAAACAAACGGCGTATGAACCTCCCTTCTTCTCCCTTTTCTCTCACCATTAATTATTCTCTCTCTCTCTCTCTCTCTCTCCTCACGTTTTGCGGTTTAGCCGGGCATGTCGCCGGCCAGCTCGTATCGCGTCTTAGCTTTGGCTTGTTTGTTTTATTTGCCTTTGTGACTGCTGCGAAGCGCCACAGCGCGCGAGGTGTTCCTTCCCCCGCGTCCCGCCAGGCGCCTACTCAGTTGCCCTCTCCCTCGTGCTATCTCTCTCACACACACGCACACAGACGGTGTAGGTAATTATGCCGGGCTATCTTGGGCTGCCCCGCCTCGTTGTCTAACGATGGGCGGACCCTTTTTCAAGAGTTCTGCATGCGTATCCTCCGTCCGTCATTCGAGTATATGCGAAGCGGAGCCTCTGACCATACAATTATGTGCAGTCTGAGCCTCTGCGCTGGCTTGTGTCTAGGTAGTACCTTAGGAGGGGCTCTGCCTAGTTTTCTGACTTATCATTATAGTTATACCGTCCTGAATGATTGCGGCCGACCTGGACCTCTCTCCCCTCCCTCCCTCTCCGTCTCTCTTTCTTTCTCTCTCCTCCTACCTCTCCCATCGCTCTCCCTCTCTATATTAATGCAGCACTTCAAGGGATTTTTAAACCCTGAGTGGAATGTACTCAAGGGCCTGCGAGAGAAAACGAAACACAAAAACAAAAGCACGATAACGGCGCGAGGGAATTACTTGGAGCGTTCCCGTGAAATCAGCCGGTGCAGAGCTTGGAACCTAAATTTTAGTAACCCGAAAATGATTCTAGGTTGCAAGCTCACTATAGGTGCTTTTTCTGAGAGCAAGAAGTCGGGCTTCGTTGGTCAGGCAACTATCGCAGGTAGTGTTGCGTTGGGACTCTCAACGCTGATCATTTGCGGGTGTAATTGACGGAGGCCTTCTTTGTTGGTCTTTAAATGAGCTGTGAATGGCCTCTCAGAATTTAGATGGAATTGCTGATCGTCAAATAAAGATTCTCCTGGTACGTTTTGTAGATGCATTGCAATTTGAAACTAAAAGGTCTTGTTTTTTGTTGTTGTGTGGATGATCGCCCCTCGAAGTAGTCAACCGTGGGCATGCTTCCAAATCCACTTGCCATAAGGTCAAGCTCGTTCTCGCGCGTCAACAAATCGCCGAAGAAAAAAAATCAGAAAGAAAGCGGCGCATATTCTTGTTCGTAGGCGCCGCTTCGCCGCCGCGCTAGTGAGTTGCGCAGCGAAGCAGCCTTGCGCGCTAGGGAGCAAGGGTTGAGTAGGAGGCGTGAAGAGAGGTTGAGGTTAATACGTAGTTTCTGGGCAAATAGTGTTAGGTGGCTTTTACTAAACATCAACTTAGGAAAGCACAGAATTGAAACAGGATCATCGTCATCAACAACTTCCCACTAGGTCCATTGCAGGACGAAGGCTTCTCCCATCGACCTCCAACCGCTCCTCGAGTCCATTCTTTACCTCCAAATTTCCTTGTTTCGTCCCTCCATCGAGTGAATAGGGAAGAAAGGCGAAATAAAAAGAGGGATCGAAACATAAACGGAGTCAACAGCGATAGAATCCTAATTTGTTTCACGCATGCTACGCTAAGGAAAACAGATTTAGCGTTCGCTTCCAGTGGGTCCCGACTCCCTTCCCACGTAGGAGTGCTTGGAAACGAGGCTGCGGACCAGTTGCCTCGTGAAGCGACATCGTGCACTCGTCTTCTGATGGTGGCCCCCAGATGAACGGCGCATTTTAAAAACACTCATACAAGATCATTTCCGCTCTCTTTGGCGACCACCACATCGACCTTGTGTTACCAAAGGAATGAAAACGACAGAGGCAACCTTACTGTTCCGCATCCAGACCAACTCAGCGCGTACACCGGCGTGGCTTCATAAGCTGAACATTATCTCTTCACCTCTGTGCGGAACGTGTGGTGCTACAGGCGACATCGGTCATTTTATTATGGACTGCCGAGAGCACGCGGGGGAGCGGTTAGCTTTGTTTAAAGAACTGCGAAGGAAAGCCGCTCCGCATGCCTCTTTGAACGATTTAATTTTCCCGGAAGGCCATTGGATCACGAGGAGGGACATCTTTCGTTTGATCCTGCAATTTTAAGGGTCACAAGCCTCAGCGAATCATGGTGAATTCCCGCGAGAGCGGTAAAAGAGGCTGATCGGGTGAGCAATTGCCGGCATACCACGCAAGGCTAGGTCCACCCGTCAATAAACATCACCACCACCACCACCACCACCAAGTCGAAAAGAAAAGGTATCTTTACGGAATTGCAGCAAAATGGCAGCAACGACTCTATAAATCAGTACAGCGGTAAACAAGAATGGTGCAGCTAACGCAACTCGTATAGGGCTTGTGTAACCGTTTGTACAGCCACCGCCGCCGCATTGAGCGCGTGTTCCGTATTATTCTCTGTCGCTGATTCTCGTATAATCAAGGCCGACGTTGTTCAGCTCTCGCTACGAAACGAGCTCATGCGGTTGGCCTGTGCTCGTGCCGCCGGGATGCTCGGTCGTTTGCGCAGAGGGGTCGAACCCTCGCTGTGTAGCCTAGTAGCGCAACGCGCCGCCAGCCTCTCTTGTTCCTCGGTCGTAATGCTGGGTCGTATTGTTTTTACGGCGGATCCGGGAAGTGCGCGCATGCACCTACTACGTTTTTTTTTCCACGTTTATTTCTTTCTGTCCTCTTCCACGCCTGTTCCAGAACTTCCCAGCCGTAAGCGTTGTTCGCTTTGGTCGACCACTGTGTCCCACAGCGTATAAAAGTTATGGTCCCGCGAAGCGCGCCACGATGGGACGCATAACGGCGTTAAAAAAGAAGAGTACGACACAGTAAGCATCGCAGCACTGTGTGCACTTACAGTGCTGCAGCGTCTTACCCCACTTTTGACTGTTTGTTTTTGCTGTTATTCCCCCCCCCCCCCCCCATTATTCTGCCCTTAAGGGTTGGTAGCAGTTTTCCTTCCGCATTCTTCTTTTCTTTTTTTGGATCCGCCGCTAGTTATTCCGTTTAGGGCTTTTGACCTCTGATGATAAGGAGCTTGACACTTTTTTTTTTTTTTTTGTAGAGCAGGAAAACTTACTTGGCACATGGTTGCAAGAAATTTTTCCCTGCGTGAACTCTGCGTCTGCAATCTGTTCTTTGTCTCAGTGTTCGAAGTGTTTCCCCATAGATTTTTATTGGTAGCTCTCTACGCTTATCCGTCTCAGGCTTATCTTCTACGAGCATGTGTTGCTGATTTTCAGAGTTACTGCTCGAAGTACGTAGCGGAATCGTGTGGGCGAGAGCGTGGTCGCATTTATTGCCTCCGGTGATATTAAAGGACTTCGAAAACTCGGCCATGATTAAAAGAAAAACGCACTCGCAACAACGGTTTCAGGCTTCGGTGTCAAACGTCGTTTGCAATGGCGGAAGTTACATTGAGCGCGTTTGACCCAATCTACCGATTGATAGGAACGTGTACGCTGCGATGTTGTCCCTGTAGAGACCAGGACAGATGTTTTGTTCATAAGAAGCGCCAGTGAACGAGTGCTATTGCTGAATTGTTTGTATCCATCATAATATAAGCCCGAGGATACCATTGGTGGTGGTGTTTCGTTTCGCTTAAGCAGCGGTTTCTTATAAGCGGTTCTTCGGTTTGAGTGATATTTCCGTTTGAGCAGAAATGTCTTTCAAGTAATTTACGTTTAAGCACTTATACGCGGAAGGGGCATAAGCTCATATTAAAGAGTAAGTGGGAAGACCATAACGAAGAATAGAATGAACAGCACAGCATGTTTGTTCGCCCTGCTGTTCGCTTTTATGACGTAGTAAGAACACGTTCCAACTCTGTTCTTTAATTTCTTGTCAGGTATGAGCCTCTAGTTCTCCAAATTTGCGTCTGTTACGGTTAGGCAAGCGGAATTTTTTACCTTCGTCCGTGCCCGTTTCCATTATGTTTCCCACTGTTCCGGCTCGCCTCTGAAGCACGCAAATTCTCTCCTCTTGTCTTTGCGCGCTCACGCGCGCTCGGAATCTCGCCTGCAGCACCGTACGCCGAGAATCTGCTTTATTCGCGGCGCGGGGGTAAACACGGCGGAAGCGGCGGTCGCGTCGCGCGGGCGACCGAGAGCGTCGCGCGCACGCCGATTTCTGTTCGCGAGCACAGAGTGTTTGCACGTCGGCATGCCAAGCGCGCGCGCACAGACGAACAACACCTTCTAGGTAAGAAGGCCTTGTCTCAATGTCACGTTAGAATGACATGAAGTGTACTTTCGGCTTTTTTTACAGGAAGAGATAAGAAAGTCGCAAATCCGCGTTTGTTGTTACCAGTCAGCTCGCGTGTGGAAAGACGCGGGGCTGCGGTGATGTCAAAGCTTCCTCTATCCTGGAAGATGTTGCCGCTGGCCGATCCTTTCTCCATCCTCCTCCGCCGCTTCCCATTTCTCTTCATCCGGCCGGACTTCTTTCTTTTCAATCGTCGTTCTTTGTCTCTGTGCGAAGCGGCACATTCTACGCTCCGTTCGCGTCGGCGCGTCGTTTGCCGCGCGTGCTGTGTTCTGTGCCAGCAGCAGCAGCAACCCTGGGCGCTGCCGGGTGTTCTAAACCTGCCGGACGGCGGCAATCTCGAGGGCCGTGTTTGTGTGCGTGCGTGCGCGCGCCGGCAGAGAGTGAACGAGCGAAATATGCTAATGGGCCACGTTGGGGCGAGGCGAAAAGAACGGGCAGATGCGACGGGATAGAGAGAGGAGAGGCGAAGGGCTCGCCTTCGGCGGAGCCGTTTCTCCTCCGCGCGATGTGCGCAGGCACGCGTGTTCTTGCGTGCGTGTGTTTCGGGTTTTGATCGTGTTCTTCGCTTTGTTCGGTCGATGCAAAATTCAAAAGGTCCCTTCTTGTGTTTTTTTTTTTAATTTTGTTTTCTTCTCCGATGCATCGGCGGCGCTGGCAGACAGGGCGCGTCGGCTGTGCCCGGGCAGCAGCAGCAGCAGCAAAACCACCGGCGGCACCACCTACTCAAGGAGAGGCCGCGCTGGTGATGGGCACGAAGAAAGGGGAGCTAAAGCGAAAAAGTGAGCGAAGGAGGAAAAAAAAAAACAATGAACAAAGGGGAGGCGAAGAAACGAATGGTGCGCCCTGCTTGCCGCCTGTCGTTCTGCCGCCGCTGGCGGCGGCGCGCTTGAAGGGAAATCGGTAAAAGGTCTAGCTGCCACGACGGAAAAGAGGAAAAGGAAGAACCCTTTCGCTCCCCCGTCGGATGCTCTCTTTTTTACTCCTCCGCCGCTCTGTTCTTCCGTTCGCTTTGTTCCGGTGGCTGTCGCCCGGGCGCGTATATACATATCTCAGTTGGCGCGGCCGTTTCGCTCTCTTCCCATCCCTCCGCCGCGGAAAACGCGTGTGTGTGTGTGTTCGTGCTCCGTGTCGTTTCCGCGTTTGGGCGTGTGTGCGCCGACAGTGGCGGCGGCTGCGGTGCTGTCCGTGTTTACATAGTTGGCGTAATTTCATTGAAAGAGGGGAACGAGCGAGACGAGCTGCTCTAAAGAAGACAAGCAACCAGATGGCGGCGCGCGAAGCGGGGAAACCGTGAGCTGTGCCGCTGCTCTTGTTGCTGCTGCTGCTGCTGCTGCTGTGCCTCCTTCCTCTCCCTTCCGCCGCCTGACTGCGCGAGATCTTTGTTCGACTTTTGTTTCCCTTGTTTTTAGACGCGCAAATTTCACTTCGCGAGCTTTGAGGATAGCTAGACCAACGGCGTTATCTGAAACATAGCGTGCGTGCAACGTAGCGTGTGACCGGTTGGGGTGTTTCGGGTGTTGCTTCTGCGCGGCCCCTTCTGTGCAGTTTATTTTCGTAAACTTTTCCGCAGTCCTTGCTGGCCGCCAAAATCCGCGGTTCGTTTCACTGCTTGCCGGGGAATGATTTTCTCTCAGCATTACTTTTGAGTCTGTACGTTTATTTTCGCAGAATTGCTGCCATGTTTAATTTCATCTGACGACCCAGATCTTACTGGGGCGTGAGGATTTTGCAGTTGCGTTTCTTCTTCTTTTGCTTTTTAGAAAGAGGGGGTTGTTTTACTTGAGCCTTGCGTTGTAGAAACGAATTCCGTACCGAACATTCCGCATCGTTGTACAGATATCGTCATCCAGTGCAGTCGCCATTCGAAAGTGTGTTCTGAGAGACCGGAGTTATATACGTCACCCAGACGGGACGCATTGTATGACGTATGACGTAAAGTCGCACTAAAGGCTAAACGAAACTGAAAACAACAACAACAACAAAAAACTGTGGTTGATTCCTCTGTCATAGGAATCGGTAAAACAGGAAGGTGAAATGTGCAGCGAAATCTGCAGCTGAGCATGATTTGCGGGTCGGCGGCTGTCTTGTGGGTGGGCTTGGCGAGCGACGTCCTGCTGCCGGGTCGCTTCAGCGAAGGTGTACTGGCGTCATTTCCGTGACGGATATGACATCAGTGAAATCTTGGTGTATCCCGGCATAATACTGTAACGTAGTATTTTGGTTACATACTGCCGCTACTGTAGCATGAAGATCGGAAGGAAAAAGTCGAGACGTCGAAGAGGTTTTAAAGTTAACTTGTTTACTTTACAGATGACATTGGTGACATTTAGCACATATGAATTAGAATGAATACACGTGTTACATAAATTAGAAAGACAGTCAATAGATTAAGAGTACTTAGCGGGACATAGCTGGCGGGCGAAGGGCTCCCGGCGGGAGGGCACGACGACGAGCGGCAGAGTTGGGGGGACGCATTGGGGGAAAAAGCGCATCCTAGCGTGTGCGGACTGCGTGGAAAAAGGCTAAGGCACGCCCGCAGCCAATCAGGAAGACGCTTCTTAGCTGCAATCAGACATGTCCCCGCCAAAGTGAAAAGGACCAAAAACACAGACACAAGGTTTCGACTCGAAAACGCGCACTCGGAGAATTACGGGCGTAGAGCAAGTAGTTAGACAAAACGCACTAAAGTAAACAGGGGAAAAGGGAAGGTCGTTGGAAGAACACTGAAGACACGGAGCCCGAACGCGACCAGCGCGCACGCCACGGGGGGGGGGGGGGGGGGGGGGGGGGGGGGGGGAGGGGGAGGGAAGGGAGCGCCGCGGCAGCGGTAACAGAAGCCGAGGCGGCTCGCCCTCCTCAACAGCCGCGACTCTCGGCGGTCGGTCAGCGCGCAGAGACAAACTTCGTATGCGCTTCTTAGAAAAAACGGGGCCGGGCCCAGCCGCGTCCGAAGCGCCTTCACACAAACACTTGGGAGGAAGAGCCCGGGCGGCGGCACAGAACTAAAAAACAATCACTTCATCATCATCAACCAGAAAACATCAAGAGATCTCCGCTTCGCGACAATACGGTTTCGTGTTAAAATATAAAACCCGAAAATGAACAACCTTAAATATAACGTACTCGTTAAAAAAAAAAAGAAACAACTGGCTCTTGATTTAAAGACACAAAGTTCTCGAAACAGTCTTTTTCGGGGTACAGCGTACGACTCGGAGAATGGAGAAAGGAGAGATTGATCAGGAGTTACCGGAGGGTGCCCGCGCGTGTTTGTTCGGTACCTATCTGTCTGTATGTCTCTCTGTGAGCGCGTTCGTTGTAGAGGTGAACGAGAGAGTGGTACGAAGCACAACAATGTGCCGCTGAGACGTGTGTGGCCGTAGGTCGGCACTAAAACGGAGAGGGGAGTGGTGGCAGTAGAGCTCGCCGCGGTGATGACCGTCGCTTCAGCACACAGGAATTCTGTTTACGATCGCAACCCAATCACAGGAATCGCTGCGGAGCCCAGAGCGGGACGAGGGTAGGAAGATGGGGATGGGGGAGGATTGGAAGAGGCAGGAAAGGGGACAAAATGGGAGCTCTCTGCGCGGAAGCTTTTATACGTGGCGCGACGCTGAGAGCTCTTGCGTGGGGAGGATACCGAAATTGCTATTTCTTTCTTTCTTAAAGAAATAACGAAGAAGACACAGGAGGTAAGGATAAGGACACTAAACAAAAAATAAATAGAATATGGCGGGGAATTTTTTAAAATTGGATTGAAAGCAGCGTCTAAAACGAAACTCATCTGCGAAGAACAGGCAGAGGAGAGACAGAAAAATGAAGACAGAGGATGTACAGAGAGGCGAAAGAAGAAAAACGCATCGCCCTGGAGTAACTGGAGAGACGAAAGAATGAAAATAAGCGGCGCGATATATAGAATGAAGTTCGGGATGGTGTTTGGAAACTATCGCTGCGTCCTTACACTGCGTTCAGAATTTTCCTGATCCACATTTTTTTTCCCTTCTTTTAGAGCTTCCCCTTCGAAGTATTTGTTAGTTTTCGTGTTTCGACAACACACCGGAAAATGTTTCTCGCACTGCGTCTGGCTTCCACCGGTTTCTTTCCTTCGTCGTCGCCCCCAGCAGGCATCTCGCGAGCCCGCCCTCTTGCGGCTGCGCCTCGGTTTCTCGTCAAACGTTCCGCTTTATTGTGTGTTTTTCAATTCTTCCAGATTCCGCGCTTTCTTCCTTTGCTTTGTGCCTTTCGAGAACTCGAGAAGTCGTTCCCGGCGTGGGCTAACAACGTTGCAAGCGGGCGGGAGCGCGATGGGACATATATAACTGCGCGCTTTTGCGCTTGTTTTTCGCCGGCTAGGGTATACACAGTAAAGCGCGCTGCCATGCTATTGGAGAGGTTTTGAAGTGACTTCGGAGTGGTTCGAAGGATAAATAAGAAGCATCGCGATGGGGAGCGAGCGGGCCCGTATACGCAGTCGTCACAGGTATACACATTGCTGGATTGTGGACGGAGTATGAACCGCGCGGGGCCTTTAATCGTGTCCTGTTATTTAAGAAGTGTGCCGAAGCAGTTCCAAACTCCATTTGATATAAAAAAAGAAAGGATGGGGTGTGGACATTACAAATAAAGTTGATGTCTTCTAGAAAAGGATATTGCACAAAAGTGTCGAGGACTGGGCCAGTTGGTACAAATTCATTGTGGTAAAACAGCGCGCAAAAACTAGGGCAAAAAAATTCCCCCGCATTTCCCCGAGGGGGAGAATGTGAAAGTGCGAATGCACGGTTGTCGGCCCGCTTGCGGCGCTTGCGCTCGGCCCCCGCAGCCCACCGCCTCGCCGCCTTCTCTTCCATCTCTTCCATCGGGTTTGTAGTATCACGTGTACACCACGCAGTTATCAAGCCGCTATAACGCCGCTGAGTCGCCAACGCACGCCGCTGACGACGTAGTTTGAATGCGTTAAAGATATAAGGCGCGTCACTAACACAGATATCACCGTCGCGTCCGTGGCTTGGTCGGTAGAGCGTCGCGCTGCGGCCGCAAAGTCCTCGGATCGAAACCTGGCGCCGGATGCTGTTTCTTTTTTAAACATAGAGGAGCACTGCGGACGCCGCCGCCGCCGCCGCCGCCGCCGGCGGTGGATGGTTTGGGGTCGCTTATAAAGTGCATTCGCACTTAAAAGAAGAGGACAAGAGGAAGACGGGAGAACAAGGGAGATAGCTGAAGCCTTTTATGTGAAAAAGAATCCAGAACATTGTATTAGTTGCCCGTCCGTATCGCGACTGGACTGCGAGGTAGCATATATCTGAGGGAGAGAGAATGCTCTTTAATGTGAACTGGTGAGGTCAGCCCTGCTAGGGACAAGGCTTGCTACACCAGATGGGGGGTGACTACGTTGATGAGTGGTGCATATCAGACATCAGGGTTACAGTAGGAAGAAGACAAACATGAAGCGTTAAAAAAAATGAAAAAAAAAGGACAAGAAAAACAAGAGATTGCTGCCAACAGAGTCCGGACAAAAAAAATACAATTGAAAAAAAAATCGTTAATGGAAACGCTTAAACAAAATGAAAAGTAAACGACGGGAAAAAAAGTAACAACACCAACCCAAGAAAAATAAATAGATGAACGCCACAGTGCGAAAGAGAACTGGACATATGTCGAATCAGTGGTTGTTCTGTGCACACGTGAGATATACGTCAAGATTGTTATGGTCACACACGCTCTTATATACTTTTTCACGGTGTAATAAACTTTTCAGTTGATAGTCAGCGCTCGTGTTGTTGTCCTCTTCGTTCTGTCCTGGTTTTTGCGCGCTGTTTTACCACAATGAAGGATATTGCATCCGTTCTGGACGATGAAAACTGTTTGCTGAGACGCTGCAAGTGTTTCATTGAGGGTCTTGCAAAATTTTCTGCCACCATTCGGGAATGGAAGATGATCGGCCGAGGGAACTTGGAAGATTGGAGGGTCCAGGAACAGTTCACACGGCTTACTCCATCGCAGTAGCTGTCGCGGAGGAGTTCGTTATACGCAAATGGGGCCCTATACTCTGCGCCATAATTTTTGTTTCTGTGAAAGCAGGTTAAACTACCTACACAGCGATTATCAGATTCTCTCAACATAGTGCCGTTAACGGACATAGAACTCCTTTCTTTTTTTTCTTCTTTTTGTTCGCTCCTTGTAATGCCTCTTTCCGATATGCAGGTATGTAGTGAGGGAAAGCTAAATCGTGTTCACTCACTTCTCCAGCATAAGCGGTCGTTCGCTCGATAAACCGCTGACAGTAGGCGCAGTAACTGCGCGTGGGGATAAAAATAAGTCTTACGATCATCCGAGAAAAAGGCGCGTTCCGTTAAAAACGCGTCCTGCTGCTTTCTTTTAAAGGAGGAAAAAAAAAAAAAATCACTCAGCTCTACTGAAAGGAGGGGAAGCCGTCCATCGCTCGTGCGGCAAGCTGCACGTCAGAAACGTCAGGTGCGGCCCGAGGTGCGCTTGCTGTTGCTGTCTGTCGCCAGCGTTTCGCTTATTTTCCCCCGTAAACTCATTACGCCTTTACGTAGGCTGTGGCGGCCCCTTCTACAGCGCACTGAGGCTATATAGCCGTGCATTGTCCTTCAAGTATAGATTTCCCTCACATCTCGCTTGTCCCTGCGGACAGCACTTGGTTATCGCGCGTGACATATCCTGTCACGCGTAACAAATTCTGCTACTCAACGCCTCCCTTGCAGGATTCTTCCATCGTAGGCTCGCATTCCTTGGACATGATGCAGTTTCGCGCGATGAAGAACGGACGCGCACATCGACATTTGCAGCGCAGTTTAATTTGGTCGTCCTCGCGCTCTGTATCTACGGTGCAGCGACAACGCTTGTGCACGCTTTATACAGCCGAAAGGGACTGATGCCATCTACCTACTTCGGCCGGAGGCTTTCGGAATTGCCGCCGATTTGCACCCCCCCCCCTCCCCATCAGCAAACGCACCCACGCACCCGAAAAGGGGAAAATATTTACCCTTTCTCAATACGTTTCTCAGGTGAGGGAAGAACAGCTGACACAGGGCTGTGCTTCTTGAGGAGGGTTGCTGGATTGCTCTCTTCGTGAGTAAAGAAAAACGTAAATGAGGAGCAGAGTGAACGCCACTGCTTGTATATTTATCCGCCAATTTGATTGCGGGGATTTAGCGACCATGCTAAGGTCGGCGTCCGTGGACTATTTTTCTTGTTCCTTGGATATACTCAACCGGAATGACAGAAAACCAGCTATAACCAACTTTTCGCTAGCTGACTTTGTTGTAAGCGATGCTTCGTTAGAAGCGGGTATTACACGATCCTTATTCATTGCAGTGGCGGCCGTGAAACATGAGAAATAACAATATAGTGGTTTCGCTTTTACTAAGGTTTACTCAATGCTCGCAAAGGAAAATTCCGAGTGAAAGCACAGCGGCGGCTGGAGCCGCATTTAGTCGGGGATATTTTATTATTACGCCAATAACGCCCGCTCGTTAAAAGAAAACAGAAAACGAGGAAGCGAATTTACCATGACAGCAGCCGAGGAGGGTGAGGGGAGTGAACGCGGCTTCGACGCTGCAGCGCTGTGAGGCGAATTAGGCAAATCTGTCCGGGAAATGATGAAATGTGGGGCCGTCGCGTCGGCGTCTCTTCTCGGGAAAGGGGGGAGCCGTTGCGTGCGTGATCTCACCGACGCGGGAGGAGCGGCACGCATACGGAAGAGGTTGTAATCGCGCGCCGTTCCACTCCAAACCCCGGGCACCTTGTTATATATGGTTTTTTTTCCCGTACGCCGCAGCGCTCGTCGCCGGCGTATGCGTCGGCATTGCTTCCCGCATGCTGACGAGGGATTGAGCACACCTGCCTTGTATGTACGCTGTGCCCGCCGCCGCCGCCCTGTTCTGTCAAAACCGGCTGCCGCATGAGACGCACCTCGAGGGATGTTTGCGTGTATGTGTGTGCATATTTCATACGCGTGTACGCTTCTTTATAGGTAGTTTCGTTTTCGGTCTCGACGCCGACGTTTGTTGGCCCTCTCTCTGTCTCGCTGTGAGGGTGAGGAAGCGAAGCATTACGGCTCATCAAGTTCGGACGGCGATTATGTCGTGGCCACGCTTTTCCCTGGTTGTTTGTGTCGCTGGTGATGTCGACCTCGGCACTGCGCCGTCGGTTTTGCCGAGACCTCCGGGAATCGCTTAGCTCCTCGGGATTGAAACTCGCGTTCTTTGTCTTCGACTCTCTTCGTAAATCCCTGCGCGTGGGTTACAAGGTCTTTTGCCTGCTTAGCCGCTTTTATTCCGTGCCTGTAATGCAACAGGCTTATTGTACATTCAAGTTTGGACGTTCAGCGGGTTTGGGTTTTGTCCGCCAGTGAAAAGAGGTTAAACGACGTTAACGACGTTAGCGGTATCATTGAAGCAGAACGAATCGCTAAAACATTGCGTTCTAGTGTGACTAGAAGAGAATTGCCGGCTCGGTTAGCTTAAACAGGCAGTGCATAGATGACACCAAATGCATGCTCAGGTAGATTTCACGTTCGTCTTGTGTAAAAATGACGCGGAAGCAGTGCGCGACGTGCATTTTTGTCTGTATTGGTTGTCTGCAATCGTAGTCCGCGCCTCCGAGACCCTTACGTGTATAGGTCGTGGGATGTTTCTTCGGTAATGCTTTCTTTCTTTCGACAGTCCCGTTCTGTTCGCTAAGTTGAAGCTGTAATCCTTGCAAGTTTCATGAGGCTAGTTAGCTCAAAAGAATGCTGAATTGCAAGGTAGCAACAATTGTGTGTTTTTGTATTGCAGTCATTGTGAGCGCACCCCTGTCGGATACGCCCGTAACTAAAAGACTGCCTAGTTGCAATTCGAAGTGCATTTGTCATTCACTGTGCCAAACCATTTTCATTCGTATTTTCGCAGCTTCGGTGTCCGATCGATTCAGTAGAGATCGGTGTCAGTGCATTCTTCTACTTTTTTTTTCACTCATGGCTCCTAATAAGCTTATCTTTATGTCGCTGCATAACTTCAATACACCCCTTGACTTCGAGTGCAGTGCCCTCGTCTACTTACTGGCGAAGTGCGGATCGAACGCGCGAAACTGCTTCTACCGATATCTTACCTTCATCGCTTTTATTTTTGTCCGCCGCCCGCCGCTTTTGGTTTCGGGCCCACCAGGCACGCGCGCTTTTCCTTTCTTGCTCGTCTGGTCTTATTCTTAGCCCAGAACGCATGTAAAATTTATATCTCCACGCGTTCTTTCGTTCCCTTCCGTTTCGCACCAGAGAGCGGCTTTTAGCTCCTAAAAAAAGGGAAAAAGCACGAAAGGAAATGTATGCGGTTAAGCTTCCTTGGAGATATGGGCAAAGCGTCTGAAATCGATTCGAAGAATATTCCGCTGCCCCGCAGGCCTTCTTCGTCGTCTCGTGTTCCTCCTTTCCTCGCCATTTTTAAGCTGTAAGCGCTGCGTATAGTCCGTTCCGGGTTGAAAATTATTGCTAAAGGCGCTGAACGTTCCTCGGCTAAGGCTTCTGCCGGTTTTACGCCGCACTCAAACGGGCCGATTGAAGGGGATTTCGTCGTCTTTTTTTTTCTCCTGCGCTCTATCTGAATTATAATTCGGGGAGAAATCGGCGGATTCCTTTAACGTCTCAGAACCTCTTCCCGAGCCTTATTACGGAAGGTCCTCTCTCCTACGCAAACGCAGGTTGAGGAGCAGTCTTTGGCGTTTAATTGCGTTTGTCGTGCCGTATTCGCGGGCATAATTTGCTGCTATCCGCCAGGCAGAGAGAACGGGAAAGAAGTATCTGAAATAAACTGTGGTTGATTCCTCTGTCATGGGGATCGGTAAAACATGAAAGTTAAATGTGCAGCGAAATCTGAAGCTGAGCATGATTTGCGGATCGGCGGCTGTCTTGTGGGTGTGCTTGGCGAACGACGTTCTGCTGGCGGGTCGCTTCGGCAAAGGTGTACTGGCGTCATTTCCGTGACGGATATTACGTCAGTTAAATCTTGGTGTATCCCGGCATAAAACACTTTCGTGTTAAAATATAAAACCCGAAAACGAACGACCCTAAGTATAAAGCAACTTTTTAGTCCTAAAGGTTGCTTCCCCGCAAGAAGACCTTGTGTGCAGGGGTGCACCCTTTACAGGCCGCTTGCTACGTTGTACTGGCGTCACTTCCGTGACGGATATGACGTAAGTGAAATATTCGTGAATCCCGGAATAAAACACTTTCGTGTTAAAAAAACGATGATACCCCCCCCCCCCCCCTTAAAAATTATCTGCGTGGAAACACCGCGCGAGGATTCCTTCTTTTTTGCCCAACGTCTGTCGAGGCAGACAGCTTGCAATTGCGCGCGTGTTACCGCTCGCCTCCGGCAAGTGCTTGGAACAGAAGGGGAGAAGTAATGAAGAAATGTTTTGAAAATACTGTCCCGGGTGTGAACATGATTGGCTAAACGCTCCTGGATGGTTCTTCGATCTACGATCAGGAAGGCCACTCAACTCAACGGCCAGCTAAAACCCGAAAATGCTGCCTTTGCGTTGAGGTCTGGCCCATCCACCTGTGCAAACCATCCACCTACAGCCATGGTACAAATGCGGTTTGGTGTTTCTCGACACGTGTATTTTCTTTTTGAACTTGTAGTATAAATGACAGCCCCACTGAGGAGTTTTATACTCATTTTGCCACTTCCCCTACCCCACTTTCCAACGCCTCGTCTCCCAACGAGACCCGTATTTTGAACGTTTCATACATTTTAATGCACTTAAAGTCATTTGCACTCCGGAGAAACCGCCGTACGTTTTCATTTTTATCAGAACTTGGTTGTTATAAGTAATTGCTCGACAGCTGTGCGGGTAGCTGTCCTTGGGTCTTACTTAAAAAACCATGTATCAAGCCTTCATAAACCATGCATCAGGCCTGGTATAAAACCACTTATAAAGAGGTCTATCTGACTGTGTATCACAGGTTGTCATAAACGGCGCCTTGTCTTTCAGAGTAAAACCACGCATGAAGACATCTATGTATCTGACTGTGTGTCACAGGTTGCTACAAACGGCGCCTTGTCTTTGAACTATCCGCATGATATACGCTACCGAGCTTGTGTATTCATCGTTTTTGTGCGTATGTACAAAGTCGCATGCCGTTTAAAGGAGGCGCCCTGTTCACATGTCCTTTTTCCTTTCCCCTTTTGGACCGTTGGGCATCATTGGCATCCCTCCTTAAAAACCCGCATAAGCGGGTTGTGGGTACTTTATTTTTACGCTGTAGATTTATAAAGGCTTCGGCACAGGCTGTTTGTTCTGTTTTCATAGGAAAGGTTGTTCTGTGTGGTCTTTCTTTATTTTATGTTATTTTAAATACCTTCTATAGAGCCTTATACAACTTTCTGCGCTGATACAGGCTGAATAGCGTCTTTTGATAGTCCCTGTGCCATTCTTTTTATTTATTTATTTGTTTTTACTGTTTTGCTATGCCAATTTTTTTCCATGAATTCGCGGCCCGCGCGTTCCGTGGAGGCAACCTTCGTGAAGCGAGGATTGAGCGTCTAATCCGCGTAGCCGGGACCCCAAATCCGGCTTTCGTAACGCATATCCACCGCCGGACCGATGGAGATTCGGTTACGAATTGTGAACAAGCGGTCTCGGTTGGAAAGGCAAACTTAAGCCGGGTTTGCGTTCTCCGGTCTTCGAAACAACCCCTTTCCTTTCACAAATCCCCGGAGGATGCACGGGAGATCCCAGAGACGTCCAAAGGGGAGTGTAAGCTGTACAGTGGCGCTGCTTGTTGGTGCCGTTCTCCGCTACCTAAGCGTGCCGTCTAAAAACTCAACTCTCTCTCTCTCTCTCTCTCTCTCTCTCTCTCTCTCTCTCTCTCTCTCTATACACACACACATATATATATATATATATATATATATATATATATATATATATATATATATATATATATATATATATATATATATATATATATATATATATATATATATATATATATATATATATATATATATATATATATATATATATATATATATGTATATATATATATATATATATATATATGTGTGTGTGTGTGTGTGTGTGTATTCGGCCTTAGATAGCTCTGATGAGTTTTGCGTGCACAAGTGGGAATCGAACCCGCAACCTTCTTTGTGCAGCAGAACGCGACCCGCTGGCCAATCCACGCTCTTCATTGCTTTGCGTGCATATAGGCCCTTGTGTAATATCCCTCCCTCGCACGCGGAAGCGACCGCATGCGCGAAGTGGTGCGAGTTAGCCACTGCGCTGTGCGCGAATCACAACCGGAATCGATGGCGGCTTCCGTGTGTACTTCATTGTATTCATCGCGAAAACCTCCGTTGGCGCGCATCGTTCGCACCTACATCATTGACCCGCTTTTCTATTGCCGCAGTCGTTGAAAACGCCTTTGTGGCGCACGCAGGTTGCTTGCTGCAGCGGCGCGTACACGTTCGCCGCGCTCAGCCGATACTCGCGACTGCAGTTATTCTGAGCTCGATTGAGGGAAGAATGGATGCGAGTCGACCGACAGACAGACAGACAGACTCGGCCGAGAAGAACGCGCACGTCGAGAGACTCTACTTCTTTGCCGGAACACAATTGATGCAGTGACGCGCGAGCGGCCCTTCCACAGACTTCTGAAAAGCTACGCGCGCTTCCGTTCGAAGTCGGATCGACACGGAAACACGGCCGGCTTCCGAGCAGGAAAAAGAGAAACTCTTCCCGCTGCGCTTCCTAACTGAAATCGATGTTCACTGGCTTCGGTGGGTGTTACGCGCACTCTGCGGCACTAGTAGCTCCTTCGCCAGGACGAAACTTGGAGGAGGATGAGGAGGAGGAGGTGCCGGGCGTTGGGTGTTTCTCAACGGTCGGCTACTTCGCTCGGAGAAATGGGAGCGAAGAAACAAACGGAAATAGCGGCTCTCAAGTTTGCGCACTTGGCCGTTGTCGACCTTCCGGGAAAGTGGAATGGGAGTGTGGGCGAATTCTGCGCTCGTTATTCACGAGGAAGTTCCCGTGCAGCTTAGGGACGGGTTGCCTGCCGTGGTTGCGTTACGTGAGGTGAATTCAAAATTCCTTGTGGATACTTCCCCGCTGGTATACGAAAGGTGGTCGGGCAAGACACCGAGTTATAAATGGAATGTAGATGCCGTGAGATATTGTTCAATAGCGAGCAATGGGCAATGCCGGTCGCTTGTCACGTTGTACGTTTTCATTTTTAGGGGCGAAGCGCCTTAGGGGCTCGGCCTGTCGGCGTCTCATGTCGCCGTCGTCGTTCGTCGTCGTATTCTCGTGTGGTGACGGTACTAAAACGCCTGGACACTCGTTTCCCAACGCCTCGCGCTAGAATGTTTCATATCCATGGGCAAAAACGTGTACTAAAGGAGCGCACCGGGACATTCGTTTTTCGCTCGCGTTTGCTTGCTTGCTTCTATTTCGCTCCGTACTCGCTTTAACTTTCAAAGTTGCGGTTCTCCGTTTCGAATTTCGCTTCTCCTCCGTCTTCGCATTGGGATGTCGCGTATATCAGAGCGCGCCTTGTGGCAAGAGAGACTCACAATCTTTGAATGCACTTATACAGTGCATGCTTCTCCCCTCCCCAGGTTTCACGCCCGGTTTTTTCTCTCAAGCGTTAGGATTAAGTTACATAAGAATGTCCCTCTCGTTAGAGGGGATCATAAGTTACATAGTCGGAAGAGTAAGGTTACGGCCCGGACTTATCTTGTACAAGCAAGCGGCCCTGTCGTTTTCTTTCGACTCCTCCACAGAAGAACTTGTGTTGGCTCAAGAGAGGAGGAGGCTAGGTACCGGCTTTCAGTTCCGCCCGCGCGTATCTGCCGCCGGTGATCCCTGACCCTGCCTTCTGCGTTCGCTGTGGTCTTTTTTTATCTTTTTGATCCCACGGCTGACTCTCCGTGCGGTGACAGGACTTATCCGCATTCAGCAAGTGTCCCTCGACAGACAACAAACTTTCTTGACTCCGTTCGTCGCAAGACCAGGCTGCCACCGATCGGTCATGCCTTCTGGCGAGGGAATCGTTTACGACCCGATTGATTTTCATGACCACGTGGCGGTAGAGATAGCCGGGGCAACGTGGACGAACGCGTTTGTCGTCTGCCAGGCTCTCGCCAAAATATCGTAGCAAACACGGAGAGCGGCCTATCGCGCATCGCCTCCCGTGTTTATATATCGCACACGCCCCTCTTGACTTCTTCTCGGCTACCTATCTTTATTTCTTGGAGGGGCGTTCTCGAAATCAGTCTCGCGTTGGGCATTCAAGATTCGACGCGCAGATGTGTGATTTCGTGGGTGAGTTGCCTGCCCCTTTCTTCGTTACTCGACCCTCTTTTTGGAATGTGTCGAGAGTTCTTCGCCCTGTCTTGCGGCGACGCTTATCGGCCGGTGGTGTGCCGGTATGTTTGAGCGTTACACATCGTGTCTGTCCGCGCTGCTGGGAAAGCGTGCAAGTTCGCTTTCCCCGCTTGCACCATTGGAGCATGGAGTGAACGAAAAAAAAAAAGTGAAAGAAAGAAAGAAAAGTGACGAAGAAAGAGAGAGAGAGCGAGAGACAAAGTAAAAGAGTGAGATGCGTCGCGGCGTGGCGCGTTGTTGGGTAATCGTGTCGGGCGGCTGTCGTTTTCCGCCCGGGGAAGTAGCGAAGACCGACCCGAAAACACCGACCCGTAGAGATACGGTCGCGGTGATTGGCAGGTAAATAAATCTCCCTGTCGACGGAGGCTAATGAAAGGGGGAGTAAGGAGAATGGGTCGCCAAGCCTAGAAACAAGTGGAGGCGAAGAGGAGGAGGAGGGGGTAAGAGGAACGACTCAGGTTGGGAAACGGCAAAAAAAAAAAAAAAAAAAAGAAGGAAGGCACACACTTACGCAGAGGACAAACAGATAACAGCGGTATCGTAAAGAAGGAAGCCCAAAAGGTGAAGGAAAACTGGAAGGCCGTGAGCTACATGAGGAGGGGGCGGAGACGTATTGGGAACACGGACTGCCCAAGTTTTATCGGAGAAAAGAGTAAGAAAAGAGAAGAGAGAAAAAGGAAAATTGGTTTTCTGGCTGGAGTATAGCAGAGGGGCGTCCGCTCGCTTATCGAGAAGAATGTTGTCGCTCCAGCTTTGCGCCAAGCGTCGACGACGAGACGTCGTCTTCGACGACTACGCCATCTTTCTTTCAGCTGAATGCCCTTGCTGCTGCTCCTTTGCTTCCTTTCTCGCCGGTGTGCGTTCAGCATCCAACGTCGGAGAGCAGTCGGCGGGTGGCGGTTCATTTCAGGTTTTTACGGCCGCCGCGGGCAGACATGCTTTAGGGGCGGATTTTTATACTGCCTTTCCCGCCGGTTTTTCACTCCGGGGAAGCAGCAGCAGCTGCCCGCAGTTTTCTCGCGCGGCTTTAGCGTCGTGTTGATGGCCGAGAACGCCTCGCCGCCCCTGTTGTCTCGTTCGCACCTCACACGGGGAGCCGGCCTCTGGGGTTCGTTTGTTGTGCGCGTGCCTCGACGGGACTGGCGAATCTCCGCGGCCGTAAATATGCCGCCTTTATCTTCTTTTTCTCCTCTTCGTTTTATTTGTCCATTATGCTCTTCGGCTCTCCGCTGTGTTCCTTGTGAAACACAACACTATTGATTTGCCCGGTGGAGACCAGCTGCCCCGGCAGCTTTGCGTTCGGGCGTGCAGAGGTGGAGAAACCGTTGTTCTGAGTCGGCTGGACACAAACCCCCGCCACCTGAGAAAGTGGCGCGTGTTTTGAAATACGGGGAGAGATACTTGACGCCGAGTTGCACTCTCGCGGCAAGTGCTCAGCCACGGTTGGAACGGTCTACGAGTGACGTTGCGGACATTTGAAGCCGGACCAAGGCGAGCGCATCGGGCCGTGCCTCAAGTTCGCTAAGGAGAGGGACGAGATAGATGCTCACGCATTCATAAGGATCCAACAATTAATCTTCGATTTTTTTTTATTATTCCAGGAAGTGGTCCCCGTCTGGTGCAACTTGGTGGGCGAATACTGTTCCCCTTCCCAGTGCTCCTCGACACACCAGAGTGCGTGGACATCACCATAGACAAGCGAAGCGGAAGACGAGTATGGAGGATGAAAAAACAAAAGTCCTGGTTGAGGGCAAGTGCAGGAAGCGTCGCGGCCGGCCGTAACCCCGCGCGTGAGCCGAAGCACAGTACGGACACCGGCGACGACGACCTGGTCGTTGCCACTTGGCTTGTCATCCTCCGCGTTGGCGCTGCTTACCATAAGCGACCCCCGCTGAGCGGCTAATGACGCTGATCACGCTACGCACCGTCGCGTCGCCCTGTTTTACCTGCCCGTGTGTGGCTGCCCTCCCTCCCGTGTGCGCGGACGCCAGCACACAGAGAGAGGACGCGAACCTTTGCACGGCTGATGCTTCCAGGGCTGCTCGTGCATCTTCTTCTCGGAAAGGCACGGCGAATCTCGCCACTATCGTGCTCCAATCGGCCCTCGGCTGCCTCCTGGCCGCGCTTCGGCTTTTGTCTCTTTGTCTGTCGTACACGAACTTGGACGCAGTCTGGCACGAATGAAGCCGTCGTGCAAGCCTGGCTCTGAAATGGCATCGTCCCCTGGGGCAGCGTACGGCGTAGAGTTCGTTATGTCCCTCGCAGGTGGGACTTATAAAGCACCCTTTTTGGTGGATGAGACGCTTTGTGTTGGCGGGCGTTCCCCAGTAGCTGCCGGTTTCGTCCTGAGGTGTGAACGGTACCCGCAGAAGCCTTGCCGACGCTTTCTGAAAGTAGGTCTTCGTATTGCCTACGTCACTGTTGGCCACGCCAGTGCTCCGCTATCGAGGTGTTGCAGTCGTGCGTTCTCGTATTTCTCGTTCCGAAAATTTGTTCCTATACGTCACGGTTTATGTTAAAGATTATTTTCAGTATGCCGCCTAACTTGCTTCCAGGTAAAATTACAACTCCTTTTTTTCAGCCGGGGATTGATGTACCAAATTTGAAACCTCCAGACCGGTGACATAGCGAAGTCGTCGGAGATCCGGTATGAATGTCGTAACTTATTATTGTAGACTAGAATGGGTTTCCTCTCGTTTATTGTAAGTTTGTTTACGACAGGAAAATCATCGCGCGAATGCGTCGGACATTGTACGCGGACACGGGTTAGAATGAGTAAGATTGACATGTCACGGTAACTGCATAACTCCTCAAAGCTGTTTGCAGTGCTTTCTACATAACGAACCAAGACAGGCCAGCGTATCGCTAAAGACCACACAAATCATGGCCGCATCGCTGAGACCTGGCCAGTTAAACTGTTCAGGCGTACCAGGGAAAACAGGAAAAGAGTCCAAGGAATGACGGAAGTGGCCAGACATTCATGGCAGAGCGGGTTCTTGTCTTCGTGCCAGCCTTGTACTTCAAAAGATGGCATCTGCGCGCTCCTAACGAGATTAGGCCTAGAAGAGTGGCCCAGTTCCGGCGTCCGTAACATTCGTTCGGCAGCGGGCCGGGCGCATTGCAATGCGTCGCCGTCGGATCTCCAACGCCGCCGCCGTATAAACGGATAAATGATAATCGCGGAAAACTCAATTACGTCGCGCTCGTCGTACGCGTCGCGTACATGCACGCAAGAGTGAGCGCGCCGCGATTGATCGAACGCGGCCGTCGGCGCGAACTCGTTTCCTGAAGGCCGACTCGGGAATCCGCCCCCGTGCATTGTTGGGCCACGCTATCTCTCTCTCGCTGAGCGCTGCTGCCAGCGCGTGTAGCGTTGCGACCGGGACGTGCTGTGTGCGGGCGCAATGTTTACGCGGCAGTCCTGGCGTGTCCAACGCATTTGTCGGTCGAGTCCTTCGAGCGTGGTATACGACTCGCCGGCCCTTTTGTTTTCCCGAACGGAAACTAGGGTACGTCAACTTGGTTACCACTGATTCAACTAAAGCTATGCGAGTTCCTGAGCCATAGAAAGGGACACGGATAGTCGGAACGGTCTTTGGGAAGTGGGGTGCTGTTGCAAATGGACTTCGTGAAAAGCCTTCAGTGCTTTAATGCTGATGCTGCCGCTGTCTTTGAGCTGGCGCGTTTAACACAATCATTTGCGTTCCGCCCGAGTTGATACATCGTGGCGTTTTAAAGCAAAGCTTTCTAGCTCTACCACCCAGCGGTTCTTTCGTAACGTGCGGGACAACAAATTCCCAGAGCGGCGGAGGCGGCGGAGGGTTTCGCTCACGCGGAACACATTGTAGATGGCGCGGCGAATTTACCCAGCGTTCCCCGCGCGGAAGTTCCCCGCTCGCCGGCGTCGGCGGTACGGCTTTGTCGTCTGCTTTAGCACGGTTGTTTTGGGCCTGTTGTGGGGCAGCTTCGCGTCCATTGCGCGCGGCCTTTGCACGGTTTGATTAACTTGTTCGACAGCACCTCCAGGGTAACCCGCGCCCGACGGAATTAAGTGGTCGTATGGCAAACATGCGTTAATGATTAGTTTGTAGGGTGGGAAAACAAAATGTACAAACCACGTACAGACATCTGTCCGCTAGAGAAACGCTACCGTTTGCGCACTGCTTGCCGCGAATGGGACTCCGTTTTCTAAATTGGTGAATACCAATTCGGTTGTGTTTTTAGAATTATTACAAAAGGCGAAAGAAGCTACTGGTTCTGATAAACAGCGATTATAAAAGTTCCCTCAGCTTTCTCGCAATTCTCAAACTTACTAAACTGACTTGTTTAAATCGGTATAAATGGGAATCACTAAGCTCACATGCCGAATTGTTTCGGTGTCTGCGCTTGTGTCGCGCGGTGGTGTAGCCCCAAGCTAGCACACCAGGATGGCTAGGTTCCACTGTCTTACCCTTCGAAAGACTCTCCTCTCCGTTTTCTTTCTCCCGACTCACGGCTGGGCTACAGCGGCGGCGTCCGCCGCTGTAACCCGGCCGTGGCCGACGCTGCTGCTGCGTTCTGGACGCCGCCCCCGCGAATTCCAGGTAACGGCTGGCATGATCTCTGGTTGCACTCTTTGAAAGCCACGTTTGCGAATTCAAGTGACGTCGCATGGGCAATTGTTGTGGGTGTCGTTTAAAGCTTTGCTTTCCAGCCACCTTCACAGCGTGGATTGGAGCCAATTTTTTTCTCCCCTCTCTCGGTCGCCCTGTTAGTCATCAAGAGACAGGGCTCTGATTTGCTTTCTCAACTAAGCTGTGATGCAGAGACGTGCGTGTAATATGAATTGTTGCTGTTTAGTTATTAAATCTTTTGGTTCGGAGGACTGCTCTCACGAAACGCGGGAGGTGATTTCGTGAATTCATTTTCTATATTTCATATGTGCGTCGCCCGTGCTCACATTGCGTACGTTTGCCTGACCGATTTCACCATTAACATCTTCGGCCAGCCTTATTTATGACCACTCCAGGACGGAGGCCGCCCTTCTCATTTACTTCGCACAGTCATCTGTTCACCGAGGGTACTTACAGGAGAGCCAAAAGCAAAACCAGTTCTTCTCAGAATCCTTCTGTCGATATGGCGGCGCTTGTCTGCCATCTGTACACCGAACAAGAGTCCCAAATCTGCATTCCCAGGTACATTCCGGTGTAGCGAAGTGCAGCCCAAACTTCACAATGAACAACGAAAAAAGTTCGGGGCTCCCAGATTGGCGAGAGGAGTCGGTCGTGCTTTGAAGAAAGCTCCCCCTTTTCCTGCGCTCCAAATTCGCATCCAGTGGACTTCGCTGCTGTCCGGGCGGTTCGTGCAGCATGAAGCGGGCAGGCGGACGTTGGCTTCGAGCGCTGCGCGAAGCGTGGGATGTATGCCGCGCACGTGTGCGCGCGCGAGCTCCTGCAGATACGTGAATGCGTACGCGGGTAGTTTGTACGCTCATAATGCTCCGCCGCGCTGCACAGCGCTGCTAACTGCGAGACCGCAAACTGCGCCGCGGCGCACGCACCGGTGGCTGCTTGGAAGAGGAGAAAGAGGGGGAAATGGCCCGAGACAAAAGCCTGCGAAGAGATGGCGAAGAGAAAGAGGATGGTGGCGGTGGCCGCCGGCAGTCGACTGTATGTATATGCCGCGGCCGTGTGTTCCCAAGATGCCTATCAGCGCGCCGCTGTCCACGTTCTCCCGTGTGCAGGTCTTCTCCGCTGCGAGACGCCTGTTTGCTTTTCGTGGGAAGCGCGGCCTCGATCGCCCCGCACGCACGCAGACCGATGCCGGCCGCTGTTTGGTGGCGCGGGGGGGCTCGGAAATTAAACGGACCCCGGGACGTCACGATCTCGTCTCGGAGCAACGGTTAGGCAGTAATTACGAGCACGCGCTCGCGGCGGCATTTAAAGGTGCGCGCCGCTGGCGTTATCTTTCGCCGGCGTGCCTGTGCCCGGACCGCGCGCACGCAACTGGAGCGGCCGGACGGACTTCGTGGTCGCCGGGTTGCCGCGCGGTCGCCTGCTCCCTTCAGGACCTCTCTCTCTCGAAGGGCGTTCGTCCGGGCTTTTCCGCGCTTACCGGATATTCGCTTGTGCCTTTGTCCAGTTCGCCAGGTTTGAAGTGACGTGTTTGGTTTTGGTTTGGAGCTCAAGGCACCACTTGCCAAGGCTGTGTGATTGATTGCCCGGTTTAATTTTCACGCTTATAGTAGCGACAGGTTGGGTCATAGGTTGACCTGTGGCGGGACCTTGTAGGGAATGGTGCCGAAGTCGGGGTCTTCCAAATGGTACCGCTGAAGTTACCTCCGTTTAGGTCCCATGCTTTGTGACGGTATACTGTTCATTTGCGCTTCTAGCTAACTCTATAGCTAAAGGAGGTACACCCCTTGCCAAAATTTTGTGGGCCAATCCTAAGCCTTCTCGACCACAAAGAAGTCAAAGAATCGACTTTACCTTTAAATGTGACAAAAATATTTAAGGCAGTAAGAAAGAAAGGTGTTTTCTGTAGCTTTCGTGCATAAAATGTTTCAGCCTCGCTCGGGACGTAAGCTTGTACATTGAATTTTTTGCAGCCTGCGCGTTTCCGGCTTGGCCCACAAAATTTTGACAAAGACTGTACGTGCAAAAAAAGAAAGTGGCTACTTCGTGGTTCACAATTGCATGATCGCCGTAGCATTTCACGACCAACCACGCATACAGGGAAGCGAGGGTCACGAGGATGGGGAACACGTTCCAAGATAACGCAGTCCGTCAAGGTACGTTATTAAGTCAAATAATTCATATCCCTGTCAGTGACAAAAAAAAAAAAAAGATAGACAAGTGCGCAGCAATCTTGACTCAGTGCTTTATGAAAAGTTGACCCTTCTGCAAATGCTACCGAGTTTGAAATATCGCTGTGGCAGATATCTCATTTTGTTTTCGGCGTTGACTAACCTGTTTGGGTGTTTAATTTCAGCTATAGCGAAGCCCGCCTGTTGTCTTGTTAGTTTTCTACGGTGCGGTTAAATCATTAGCGTCCTGCGAGCGCTAATGATTTCCTTTGGGGGAGCTCACGTTCGTGCGCATGCGCCATACGCGCCCGGTATGTTGTGCCGCGGATCAACTTTGTCGGGCCTGCGCAAGTGCGCGAAAGAGTTGAGGGTATAGACGGAAATGGATTGTGCACGCGTCTGCGGCAAGTGCACACACTTCACCGAGGCTGTTAATTAACTTCCGCGGCGAAAACGAGGCACCGAATAGCGCAAACAGCGTTTGTACCGGGACAACATTCTATGATTGGTGCGCCCCCCGGCTAGGGGTTAGTTTATCTGTGTTTGGTAACCTTTCATAGGCGCTAGGGTTGGTATTTTTGTTTACGTCACCGATCCTGAAATAACGTACTACGTGTTTTTTTTTTTCTTTTTCTTTTTTTCTTCTTAGAGCTTGGGGGGTGTAGGCGTATACACTCTGGCCCTCCGCACTCCTGGCCATCCGTCGTGGGTGCTGTGCCGAGTTTCTGTTTAACCCTTCCGAAGGAAATAAAAAGGTATCCTGTTCAGAGCTCTCTCCTTCCCGCGTGGAACAGGTTGGAACAGAAGAGAGTTCGGGTAGTAGAGTAACCCTCGCTCGGCCAATAGAGTAACGAAATCGCTTTATTCGAAGTATCGCTTTCTTCGAAAGTTTTTATGGTCCCAAATGCAGTGCAGGGAGATCAAATCACCGCTTTTAGCGAAGAACCGGTTATAACGAAGTCGTCTTCATCTCCGAAGGATTTCTTCATAACGGGGGTTTGCTGCATACGTACCCATTATATAGAGAAGCAGACAGGAAAAGGCAGTGAAGGTTTAATAACAGGGAGGGAGGGAGTTTATATTATAAGTGAGTATAGAATTCGTTGCTGCAGCACACCCCGAGCCGACAGCTAAGCCCGATGCAGCGAAATGATGATGATGATTGCTAATGACATCCCCGTCGTAACAGCGGTGTCATCTTACCAAAAAAAAAAAAACTAATAGGTATATCTATCTTTTATACTCTTCGTTTAATACTAGCGCTGCTCTTAGGGCTGGCTCACAGTACTTTTTTTTCTGTTACGGGTGGTAGCTGTCTTGGCAATATTACTCTCTCAGATCTTCTTCGCCTAGCATTTTAATCTCCTTTTAGTCACCTCGACAGCCTTGAAGTTTACCGCCTATGTTCTGCCCTTAAATCCTAGGGCTTCACATTCCAACACTGATGATGATAATGATCATGATTAGTGGCTCTCCCTTTGAATTGGGGCGTCGGTTGTCAGCAACCGACTTGCCTGTTTTATTACGCTTACTTGCCCAGCTAACCTAATAGATTTGCTTCCTCCCTCCCATCTCCCCCTCTTCCCTGTTTTAAACTAGTCGCTTCCACCCCCTTTTTTCTCCCCTCGCTGTTCTAAACTCTCATCCGTATGATTACTCCGCCTGCGTACCCATCCCTTCCCTACTTTTCCTCCACCACCACTCCAGTCGCCTCTTCGTCACCTCTATGGCCTTGAAGTTGAGGTTCCCCCTCGCCTCAAATCCCAAAGCCTCCGCCAGCGTCGTTTCCCCCTCATCCCGCGGTGGTCGTATCTCTGTGCAGCCCCTGACAACATGTTCTATAGTTTCCCGATCACTGCCGCAGCATGCACATGTTTCATCCTGCTGCCTGTAGCTACCCGTGTATGCCCGGGTTCTCAGGCACCCCGCCCGTGCCTCGAAGAGCTATGCACTGCCTCTCGTATTGCCATAGAATCCCTCCTTCTTAATTTCCCGTTTCTCTGCCCTATAATTCTCCAGGTTTTTTTTCGCTTCCATTCTCTGTGTACCGCACAGTGCGCCCTCTGGCGTCACCCGTGCCAGCGTGTTTTTCGTGTACGTTCGCGCGGACGAGCAACACCCGCGGCGCACCTCGTGCACTCTGGCATGGCCGCTTCCCGAGTCACGCATGCGTACACGGGCGAAAGAGGCGCATTCATGTACGGAACATTAATTGCGGCGCTTTCCCCCTCCTCCGCCGACGAGCTGGGAGCCGGAGCCCCGGGCGCGAAAAAGGTAAAGCGCTCGTCTCGCCGGGCGGTGCGAGATCGATGCTCTTGTCCCCGTTAATAGCGGGCCCTCCTCCTCCTGACTGACGCCCGCTGCTGCATGCGGCCGAAATAATAAGGGCCACGTAAAGAACCGCTCTCAGGAGCCCGCACTGGAGGAAGAAAAAAAAAAAAACGCGAGCTGAAAAAAAAAAGTCTAGAAATAGACGGGGGAAAGAGAGGTAAAAGGAAATGGCGACCAGTATCCGCCAACGTGCGGCACAAGCGAAGGAAGCGGGAAAAATTTCGATAATAAAAGGCGCCCCCGTAATGAGAGCACGGCAGGAGACAGTGCCCTCGCGTGCGGCCGATACATCTGGCGAGGTGAGATTCCCTCCCATATAACACGTCTTTGTTATGCGCTCATGCTGGCGCTGCCACTGCCCTCTGTGCCTTCTTTTAGCTCCTTTTTTTATGACGGGATCTGTTTTTCGTCTGTGCGCTTTTTTTTTTTTTTTTTTTCAGTGACGGTTACTTTGCCTTTCTGCGTGCGGGTTCATGTCTCGGCCGAACGTTGATTGCATAACCCTTGTTCTAGATTATTCTCTTTTTTGAGATGCGTTTCTTTTTTTTTTTCTTTTTTTGCAGATGCGGGCATGACAGGCGTTCGTTGCCCTTCCCTCTTCTATCCTGAGGGGGGTTCATTTGCGCCTCCGTTTTGTAGCAGTTCGACGCTTTGCATGTGTAGATTTTGCAGCGACATTTTTCTCTTTCGCTATTCCTCGGAGGGTTGACTTGTCTTGGATTTATTGCTATATACGGGTCTGATTAGTTCATAGCTTGTATTTCATTGTATGTTACGTTTTTTTTTTTTTTTTTTTGTGCGCCCAACCCGCGCTATGTTTCGTTTGTTCGCCCCGATGGTGTTATCGATCGTTGTGAAAGAGTGACGTTGGGATCGAAACCTCTTGACTTATCCTGTTTCTCATTTTTAAATTGCCATTGTCGTTAGACAGACCGGATGGGCTTGCACTTCTGTAGAAGACTACGTTCCGGTATTTCTTGCTCACTCTTGCCTTCCTTGCTGTCCCTTATTCTCTGCACGCTTTTCCTACACCTTGTTATTATATAGCGCAGCTTTTTCTTATTCCTCAATCGTGTACCGCTAGCTAATCGCTTTATTGTTACCGCTTCGAAACATTTAGTCCGCCTGGTCTGGTTGCCTCCTTTGAATAGCGGATGAGCGCTGGCCTGCTGCTGCAAGGAAGGTCGAGGGTTCGATTCCTGCTTGGTGTCTGGCGGTGATGCCCCTGATTTCTGTCCAGGCAGCACGCAGATCATGAATAAAATAGACAGAAAAAAAAAAGAAAATCCGAGCCTCGTTGGCTTGGAAGAGGAAGAAAAGGGACACGTTTCCCGACCCCGAAAGAATAATAATAATAAAAAAAGCAGAGAAAGGGATATGCGCGGCGATTTCTGATCACGTCGTCGCTAGGGAGCAGCCACTTTGGTGAGTGGTCACATTGGCCGGTTTGCCTCGCCCTTCTTCCCCTCGTCCTGTTGTCCGACGCTGTCACCGTCGAGCCCAGTTAGGCCTGCAGTCTCGTCTCCATTCAATACATGTTTGTCTCGTTTAGCTACTGAGTACTAGTGCTTCTCGCATCTATTGGCGTCTGCTATCGGCAGTATCTGTGCCTAGCAGAGGGGCTTAATGGGCGTATGTCTGGCGCCCATTGGCCTTATTGTGTGCGTGGCGTTGCCGTTAGCCTCGCCTCCTTTGCTAACCGGTCACTCCGTGATGATCGAGGCGCTTTTGCCTTTGCAGGCATTTGCGGCGGCGTCGCTTCGCTTCCTTTTTCGGCACCGGCGTCGCCGCTCAGGGTCCCTTGTGCGACCCTCTATCAAAAATCATTTCTCTCTTTCCTCTATTTTCCTGTCTCCCCACTCTCTCTTCACCCCCCCTCCTACTGACATATATGCTTTTGTGTGTGTGTGCCTGTGTGTGTGCGTGTGTGCGTGCGCGCGTACGTGTCCGTCCGTCCGTCCGTCTTTTCCGGCCGTCCGTCTTTATCTCTGGATACACTGGCATTCGGTTACGATGTATTCTCGGTACTTCGTTCTCAAGAAGTCAACGTGTGCCTCAAATTGTTACAGACTCCATTTCGGGCTGTCGAAAAAAAAGTAATAATAATTCTTCCTTTATTTCTTGTTTGTGGGCTTTCTCGTTTTCATTCTTTCCTCCCACACAACCGTCTCTATTAATTTCGCTTTCTTTTGCAGGCTCTGATAGTCCGATTATAACTCAAATTTCGTCGGCTTTATCGTGCTTTTCATCTAGTGAGTGTTCGGGCTTTTTTTAAGCTACAGGCGCCTGTGCTGTCCCATCTCGTGGCTCGTTTCGTACCAGTATCTAAGCCTCCCCCCACAACATACTTCACAGAGCAATTTGGTCTGCGTAACAATACAGACAGCCTGATGCTCTTTATCGTCGCATGTATGTACAGTATTTTTTTGTAACTTTGTTACATATAAAGGTAATAAGCTTGGAAACCCAGCCTTCTGCCACTGGCCAACGCGTTCACTGACGAAATAACACGTTAGCCTTACGGACTGAAGCGAAGGCCAGATAGTTGCATGCAGCCAGTTGATGCGCGAACACCGCCTACATAAAAAATGTCTTTGTCACTGTGCTCATCGCATGTGTTTGGTCCACGCCGGACGATCCGCTTGATGAGCTGAGGCAAACAAGCGGTACTAGTGCAAGGATACGAGTGGATAATGGTTTAACAACAAAAGAAAAATAGCGGAAGTCATTGGGCCTGGCTATCTGGGCGGCGTTCCGGCCAAGCTTTGTTCGATACAGTTGCCTTCACGGTTGTCCCTGCTTAAATTTTCCTCTCCATCTGTCTCTGGGCGCTGTCTCGGTGACGCGAAAATAGCGGCGCACGTGAGAGGGTTTCGCGAGAGTCCGTTTTCGCGAAAGGTGATTGCGTTTTGCGAACAACTGCGTCTTGGCCGCGCCGCTGAGTCGTTTCGATTAATACTGCTGCCTCGCCGGGCCAGGTCTCTGCGCAGCGCCGTTCGTGGAGGTTTCGTCCTGGGTCGTGTCACGGCGTGCGCTCGAAATTAAAAGCGACGCGTTGGTTCCAGATGCCGCTTCCGCGCCCGTGTCATTTCTTGTGTGTTTCTTGTAAGGCAGTTGAAGAGGCTCTTTAGTGGTACGCCTTGACGAGGCTCTTTAGTGGTACGCCTTTGGCACTACAGGTTGCAGCTGGTGCATTCGTTACTCGGGAGTAAAACCAGATAAAGCTTCAAACGTTATTTTTCTGCGCTGCCTTTAAGGTTATGCGGTTTGTCTGAAACATCGATGTACTAAAATTAGGTGTTCACTAATAATCGATACTTGGAGGTTTGTCGCTAGTTGACTGGAAGGTCTTATCACTTCCGTGATAGTTGTAGTGCATGATATCACGGGTAGTCGTATAAGGCAGATAAGCTATCAATCGTACGGCATTCACCGCACTTTCCTAAGCTTTCACACTCCCTCGTCGGAAATCAGTTCGGCCTCATGAGAGAGAGAGAGCGTGAAAACTTTGGAGAGCGCGGTGAATGCCGTGCGATATATATATATATATATATATATATATATATATATATATATATATATATATATATATATATATATATATATATATATATATATATATATATATATATATATATATATATATATATATATATATATATATATATATATATATATATATATATATATGCCCACATCCATTACCGCCTCGGATCATCATCGCAATCTTTCATATCAATCTATGGTCGTGTTTCTTTGTTCCCGTCACCCACTTCCTTCGTCTCAGCGTCGTCTAGACCAGAACTTTCCGAACCGGCGCTCCCAGCGGGGGAATTCCGAGGAGAGCTCGAAGGGAGTCGTCAGTCACTTATTCCTCGGCACACCCTTCGATGGGAAGGGCCTCTGGGAATAGGGCCTGGCGCACAGCGGCCTCCTCCTCCTCCTCCGCCCGCACGCCTGCGTCTCCATGGGCGCGCGACTCATAATTGCCTCCCCATCTTCCCGCTGCGATTGGCGGCTTTTGCGCGCTATGGGCTCAAAGGAGAGAGCCCCGTGTTCACTTCACCCTGTCTCGATCCTGCCCTTAGCACAGTCGCCCCGAGGCACGAAGTAGCAGGCAGCGGCATCTTAGCGGTCCGTCAACCGCTTATAGATAAGAATGTCTGATAACGCGTTGGTAGCAACACGACCAATAATGACTATCCAATTAGTTTTATTTGTTGAAAGAAGGAAACGTAGGTGAGTGTGGCGGAGGTAGTCAGCTATATGAGGCGTTTAACGTGCGTGGTGGTGTGTTGACCGGGCTTTCCTTTACCTAGGAGGTGTGGGATCGCGGCGTTGCCCGGGGCAACAGCGAAACGACGCCGTGTTAGACCGTCACGCTGCATAACCCTATAGCTCCGCCGCGCGTTCGCCCCCTGGGGACCGCTCGTTCCCCAAAAGCGTGTCCAGTGAAGATCCGCACGTACGGAAGCCAGAAAGTGCGGTAGGGAAGCAAAAAAAAAAAAAGTGGGGGTTGGGGGGGAGAGAAGTGGTCTGTATATCTCGGAGGGCGTACCCGTTCGAAGGGAGAAATAAATACCCGAGAGGGTTGTGCGAGGAGTGCGCGTGTGTGGCCGTCGCTTAGCTTTCCGGGCCCGCTGCTGGCTATGAGGTCTGGTTTATATCACGATACTGACAGGTTATAAAACGATGCCTCGGAGAGCCACACTTCTCCACTGCAAGTCCGGCGTCGAAGCTCGGTGCAGGGATTGTTGTTTGGGAGCTTTGTCGTGTGGACGGTTTCGCCGAAGAAAAACTCGTTTCGCCATCTCCCGGTTTATCTTCGCTTCTTTTTAACCCTTGTATTCAAACGCGCGTAGCGTTAGACCTTTAATCTGCGCTTTGCCAAGGCGGGTTTGGAACACGGTTAGGAAAAAAAAAAAAAATAGAGAGATATAGAGCGGCGGGAACGGTTCGGGGCTACTCTTTCGCGCTACGAGAGAAGACCGCGGGGATTGGGCGGCAGGCGCAAAGGCAGTCCTACGATGATTTTATTATGGATGGTGATGTAGTACGACTGACTGCGAACAATACTTATTCGCATGCACAGTAAAAGCTCGTTATAAGGAAGTCTTCGGTACAAGAAACCGTCTTCGTTATAGACGATACTTCGTTACAGTCTGGGGTTGTTTGCTCTGAGTGCACTGTGGTTGGGTTCATGAAACACTTCGAATAAAGCGAGTTTGAATAAGGTTATCTTGTTTTAATGAAGGTTTGCTGTACTTGAGTACCTATGTCACCATGCATTGTGGCCGTCACCGTCAACACCGGCTCATCACAAACCCCTTTCGCCCAGAATGAGTGATATGATCCCCCTCCTGATTACGGACAGGTTTGATGATTCATTAACACGCGCGGATCACCTGTTATATCATATTCAGTGTTCTGAGCAATCGCTCCGGGTGAATTTATCCTGAAATTTCTATTTTTGCGTCTCTATACATTGCCGGTTTAGCGAAGGTATAGTACCAGGCTTAAATTCTTGGCGTCACGTATTCGAGATCTTTACAATTAAAGCAAGCACACTCGTGCGCTGCCATGCCTTTTTCGGGCTCGAGTGGGCATAGCAAACAAGGGGGCCGTGAAAGGAGGCCCCGTGAATATGCTACATTCACCACCACGTACACGCTCGGGAGGCAAGTGACGTGACTGCGGCTAAAGCGGGTCGCGATTTCTCATGCGTATACAAGCGTTCATCGCGCGCCTCCGGGTCTTGTTTTTTGAGCCTGGTGTTTTACTCGCTTTCTGTCTTGCTTGTTTGCCAACTCTGTATTCCATGCCCGAGGCCTAGAAAAGTAAAAACGAATCAAACAAAACAAAAGGGCAGGTGAAAGAAAAGGAGTACAATGGGGTCGTCGTCGTCGCGACGCTGTTGTGTCGTCGTAGTCACCCGTGCACTGTCGTCGATTGCGGTGGGCGTCAACGCTCGTGCCGGCGGCGAAGCACTCAATCTCGTCGCGATGATGTCGAGCCGAGTTCGATCTGCCCCGTTCCGGGTCTCTTCTCCTCCAGCGCCGCCGCAACCGCCGCGTATCCGGATGTGCGCGGACAGTGCCGGGTCAGTGAGGCATTCCTGGTTTCAGCTGTGTACTGCCCAGATACCTTTGAAGCAAAGCTTTCTATTCCTCACTGATGGCGTCGAAGTCCGAGCAAAACGCACTGCAGGAAAGCGAACTTTAACGGCGACGATGGTGAAAATGCGAAGGCGCATTCGTCACAAAAAAAAAAAAAAAAAATCCCGCCGTCGGAATCGAACCTGGGTCTCTCGCGTTGAGAAGACGACGTGTATCTGATTGGGCCATTCCGACGCGGTCGAAGCAGTTTGAATTTTGAACTTTGTCTTGGACTCAGGTGCATAGGAGAAAGCTTCACGCTTTAACCATGTCTGTCTTAAAAGCGTACAGTTGATCTTCGGCTTCTACGTTGTCGCTTTTTGTTGACTTTTACTTCTTGCCTTCCTCTCATCTCTTGGGTTGAGCAAAACGCGATGTGTACGCGTTCTTCTATTTTTTTTTTTTTTCAAATTCACACGTGAAGTTCGGTTTAACACCCGGCATTAGACCCTAAAATGGTGGAGAATCAGCGCTTCTAACTCGAATGTGTGCTGTGGCGGCTTTGCGTTGATAACAACTGAACCGTTCCAACAAAAATCGTCAAATATTTCTATCCGTGCGCATTGTGTTGCTGTTCGTGTTTCATTTGTTTCTGATAGTTGGCTCACTAACAACGGTTGCTCGGGGGCCCACATCACCTTGCACCAGAAACCTTCAATTAGTGTACACCTAGTGTCGTTTGATCTCACCAACAACGGTGCACTTGTGCATCAGTGTTGTCCAGTGTGCATCCAGTACCATGTTGCATTAGAAACATTTGATTAGTGTGCACCTAGTTTCCTTTGATCTCACCAATAGCGGTGTACTGGTGCATCGTGGTTGTCCAATATGCACCCAGTATCGTCTTGCATCAGAAACTTTCGCTTAGTCTACACCCAGTGTCGTTTGATCTCGCCAAGAGCGGTGTACTTATGCATCAGTGACGTTTAGCATGCACCCAATAATGCCATCTTGCATCGGAAACGTCCGCTTAGTGTACACCCATTGCCGTTTCGCCGCAACGAAAGGTCCGGTTTTATGGCAAATGTATGCGCCTTGATTAGGTTCCCTGGGATGATATGCTATGTATATCCTAGTACGCATGCGCCGCTCCCGAGGGTTGTCGCCGTAGCTAGTGCCGCAAGGATCAGCGTTCATCCCGGAGTCGCCGTGCGGCATAACCGAGACTACTATTTGGTACGCGCCGAGACGCACGCGTTGCTGCCCCCTACGGCAACAGAGATGTCGATCGCATGCGCGATATCGCGTACGCGTGCGCGTTGTTAAACCAAGCCGAGCTGCGTGCGTCCAAGTCGGCGGTGCTGTTCGTGTACGGGCTTTCTCCTGCAGGCGTGCCCTCCATAATGCATGCGTCGCGACGGCGCTCGACGGTGGGCAGGAAAACATCCGCTTCCCGCGGCGACGGTGGTGGCGTCGCAAGGAAGGGGACGACGCTGCATTAATCGTCTTCCGAATTCATCATCGGCAACCTGGCCGTCTTCGCTGCTGCATTTATAATTGGCCGCGAAATTCTCGTCGGCTGAATTTATAATTAACGCCCCCCTGCTGCCGCTCGCTCCTCCAGAGAGCTGAATCCCAACGCGTCGGCTGTGCTATAACCCTTTCCTGCCTCCATTGCCGCGACATCCTCTGGCTCTTTTTATAAACGCCGCCGCGGTTTCGGCGGCACGCCAGCGACGACGCAAAGGCGGCGACATGCCTCTTATTACGTAGCTTTTGTTCCGTTGTGTGCCACGTGGCAGGCACGTCTCTCGCGCGTCGGCGGTGCGAAGAGTTGGCAGTGTTTGTCGCTGCCGCTGCTTCGCTCATTCGTAATCTTCTCACTTTGCGCCTATTCTTTATGCTTGGGCGGAGGAACGTCGCCGCGACATTTCCGCAGCTGCGTGTTGTGTGCAGCGTTCGCGATAAAGGGCACTTAGCTTCGGATGTAATGGATTGTCGTCGACGTGGACTGGTTTCCCGAGGGCCGAATCCTGTATACAGCGCTGTTCGGCGCGTTGGTGTTCTTTTTTTTCTTATCGCATGGGCGAAGAGACGGAAGACGACGTGCCCGTATGCATCGCCGGCATCTTCGCCGTGCCGCCGCGAATGAACGTTCTTGGTGCGGCTGCGAACGTGTGCTTCATATTCGTGTGTATATTTATATGTAGGTTGGTGCAAATGTGACGTTGGCGCGTCTTCTTAGCGAAGCGAAATTGTTAGCGACGGAAACTCCTTGTGGAGTTAGCAGTGCGTTAAAAGGGAACATGACCGATGTTCCTCCGCAGTCTTGGTATGTCTAAAAAAGAACAAGCGCGCACTTGACCAACATTTAACGTGCGCGCGCCAAATCGTTGTGTATTGCACGGGTCACTCGAGCAGTTAAACGTTAGTGACTGGGGACATAGTAGCTTCAATTTTCTTTCTAAAACAAAAATGTCTTAAAACTTTTTTTTTTTTCGTTTACGTACGTGGGCATTGCGGAGTTTACGGAACAGATCGCGCGATAATTCAGATAAGGCTGACGCAAAGGCGAACAGACCAACCTTTATTTGCTGATCACAGAGCCGTTGATTTGTGTTTGATGTTAGATGGCTGTGTATTCGCGTATACGTGTGCTCCGCGCGCTCATAAAGCAAACGGAAATAAAATGGCAACGGGTTTTCGAGCGAACTGAATAGCTTTGAAAGCTTCGGACAGTATCTAATATACCGGATTTTATGTTGTGACAGCATCGGGTGGCGGTTACTTCGTTCTGCGAGTCGTTACGGTTGACGCTGACCTGAGCGAAGCTTGGGTAAACAGCCATTGGACGACACACTACCTAGCGGTGGCCTCCCGTGGCGGGGTAAACGCAAAGACGGCGGGTCCTCGCGACCTCGTCTCCCCCGAGAGACAGATCACGTTTTCGACCAGGCGGGAGGAGGGAGTCGTCGCTGCTGGCGTCAGAGACGAGCGCGCACGGACTGCCGAAGCGACAGCTACTTCGACAGTTCGCTGCTCCCAATGCTGGGCATGCTGTGTGCGTGCGTGCGTGCGTGCGTGCGTGCGTGCGTGTGTTGCTACCGCAGCACCTTGTCTTCTTCCTCCGCGATTTGTGGCGAGCGCTTTCCGAAGAGAAAGCGGGGAGTCCTTCTTCTTCGACTTTCGATCGACTCGCGACGTTTGCACCGCGCATTTGGTTTTTTCGTATGTTATAATGTCGCGCCGTTGCGCGACTCACGACTGTCGCTCCCCCTCCCGTTTGAAATGCTGCTTCTCGATGTGGGCTCGTTATTCTTCGGAAAGCCCTCCGTTTTTCTTTTCTTCTTCACTTTCTGATACCCACACGCGGTCTTTAGAAATGCTGACGGAGAGAGAGTCGTTCTCTCGTGGCAGTTGATGTATATGCCCGGCGCGCTTCGCCTTGGACTCGTTCCAGTGTGTACACACACGACTGACCGGAGAATCTTTGTCGGCGGATTAAGGTTGAGTATCGGGGTCTGGAGGTCTTTCTGCCTCGCTACAAACCGTTTTTCTTTCACCCCCCTCTCTCATCCGAAGTCTCTCTGGAGTGCGCGTGTTTGTGGCTGCGCGTGTATATGTATTGCCGGCTAATCCCCCCAGCGTGTGACGGAGCCTTTCGCGCGCCGTCGCTTCCCATCTAATAGCAGCGCCGTTCTGTCGTCGTTTTCTGTTACGGCTACCCACGCAATTCTTGCGCGGGCGCACACTTGTTCGCGGCAATGCTGGCGGAACAGTTAATGCCGAGTCGCTGAGCACAACAGCGGGGAACTGAAAGTGTTTCGAGAAGCGTGTCTCTCCGTCGCTCGCACGCGCTTGACTGGAGCTTGCGTGCGTGCGCGCGGGGTTAACCTGCTGGCCGTTATTTCGGCCCACTACCTCACCGCGCTGCAAGCGCAAGCAAGCGACACCGTTATTTCGCATGCAAAGTTCTCGCGCGTCCGTGAGCAGGGGATTAGAAGTCGGCGGGCCGCTTGCGACGACGCCGCGCCTATATAGCGCTGCGTACGCGACTTGGTATACGCGTGTACAACGCCGTTGGGCCGCTGCTCTCGCCAAACCTGAACGACCGAGTGCCGGCAGGGGCGGCTCGTTCGGAAATCGTGTCGTTGACTCACGGCTGCGCATTGTCCGGGATATTGTAACTTTAATGTACTGCGCTTCCTTCTGACGTGCATCTTGGGGCTTATATTACCGATGAGGGCATCTGTAAAGAAACAGAGCTTCGTTAGGAAGACGTCTGTATACGCTCTGCGTTCTCATCTGGACATACAAGTTCTATCGCTGGATTGTGTTAACAACAATGAAATTGATAGGCGGCCGATGAGGCTGTGCGGCCGAGCCCACGTTTATTGAGGCTGCGCTGGCCGTGCCATGGTCAGGACGAGGCGAGTAGAACCTGGGTGTCGTTCCGACCGGGTGCCGAGTGTCTTCCGTGCCAGCTGTCCAATCTCCTGATGATGGTGGTGGCGCTACAAAATGATACTTGCACTTGCACTAAATGAACTAGCAGTGCGTTTAACAGACTCGGCCACCTAGCGTGCAAACAGTTGAACAGGTTGTGTCACTCTATGAATCAAGGTTTGGTCAATAAAAAACGAGGCCGCGCGCTCCTGCCGGGTAGAAGTCAACAGAGTCTACGTTGTTACGGTTTGTAGTTGAATTTCATACGCGGAAGCATCTTTCGGAAGCTGAAATGTCGCTTTGTGTACCGCCACCACCGCGCCACTTGGGGAACAGGACTAGGAAAGGTGGATGGCGTATAAAGCACAAAAGAGCGTCTCGGGCTCGCGCATATCTCGACTGGTGCAAGTCTGAAGAGGTCATCTGCTCTGGCTTCTCCCTCCGCATCCATTACGCCGGGTTCCTCGGTCCTGTTTCTTCCTTTAGACAGCTGCAGAAACTCCTTCACACCACCGGATGGTATCGCACTCGGGCTCGCTTTGCTATTTTTAGGGAATGCTTGCGTTTGCATGTTCTGGAATTATGCAACGGAAGTGCTTGACACGTATGCACAGGATACCTGTCATTACCGGGAAGCTCCTTGTGAACATCCTGGCGCAACCATGCAAATAGGATTGCAGGCTGGTCGTTCTGGTTCAATTAGAGGCTTTCACGCCTCACCGTATAGTTAAAGTTTTAGTAACGGTAATGGTTTAAAAGGAAACGTTATAGTACGGAGGAATTATTCTGCGTAAAGTGCTTCATTTCTAGATCATTCGTAAAGCCAGCTTCATATTTAAATCATTCATCTTTCAGTCACCACTATAGGTATCAATTATAAATTTTACAGCCTTTCACGTGCGGCAGATATACTTCTTTGTTTAAATTACAAATTTAATTTTTTGTTGTTGTTGATAGGCTGAAACAATCTTTGCAGACCCCGGAAGAGACTTGGCATGGCATGCAGCGTCCGTGTGCGTAGTTGGGGAATGCTATGTGGCACCGACTGCCACCCTGGCGGCGCTGCATGGAAGACGCTCGCGCCGTTGTGACAGGCAGCTAGGGAGGAAGGTGGGAAGCGCGCCTGCCTCGGCGAGAGCGAGCGCCTCTGAAGTACGTACGATCAAGGAGCCCGATAGCGGGCTTGCGACGGAGGCGACCACCCCTGCGAACGAGGAAAGTGTGTGCTGAAGACGAGTCATTAAGGAGTCCGGGCATGTGCGAGAGTTCTCGAAGCACGCAGCGCTTGGGCTGAGTCTGCCGCCTATCGCGCCCGACCATCTTACTTTATTATTCCCAAGTGCCGAGAAATGGGCCCGGAATGAGGAACGGAACTCCGGGTAAAACTAATTTCGGGGAACGAAAACGAAAAACAAAGCCGGATAAGTGATATACGCCCTTTTCCGTCTTCTGCGCGTGCTTGTGGCAGGAAGCTGTAAATTGGTGTGGTAAATGAGCGCGAAAAAACGGCGTCATAAATAGTGCTTTGGGATCGAACGGCAATTTTTTTTTTTCGAGACGTCTCAGCTAGCTGGGTAAAGCTTCATGTCTTCATTGGGGTGTTACGGTGCACGCTCTGCAGCCAGCCCTAGGCGTATCGAACTACCGTTTTTATGCGACTACAGGTGTTTTCATCTTCCAGAAAATATTGTGCAATACAAGGGAGGGGCGGAGGTCTCCGCATATATTGATTACCCAACAAGGTCTAATTACTGTCAATACCAGCGGCCAGACGTGGCCTGATGTGCTTATAACCAAATAATATTCTTGTTTAGCCCATATGTTTTCTAGCTGCCAACTTGAATCGTTGCCTCGTATTAACGGCACATCTATCACCTATCAACGTCATTCGAATTCAAGTTTGTCGTAAAGGGGATGTCTTGGAGCCAGAAGTGCAGTTTAATGAGCAAGCCGGAAATAAACGAACAACAAAAAAAGACACAGTCAGTCTTGCAAAGAAGCAAGGCCAGAGAGGAAGCGAGTAAGGTAGCGTGTTTACGCGAGCCTTCATAATGCGGCGCATCTGCGGCCGGCAGGATGTGCGGCGGTGCTCAATGAAGTGTGTTGGAGATGCCGCCGTACGGGACCATGATCACGGGACCATAAAGGAACCACGTGGGCGAATGCCGCAGCAGAGTTTGAAACAAACAAAAGGGCGTGGAAGGACGAAGTAAGAAGTGACGTAGGTTTGAGAAGGAAGGAGGGGGGGACCTGAGTGATGCCGGTGGCGTCGCGTTCGGATTGGCGTCTCCGCTTCCGCGCTCCAGATGGTCCCTGTTAAAGGTCGCAAGCAACCGTGGCTGCTTGCAACATCGCACGGGAATCTCGGCTACCATCTCTCGCGACTCGGCGCTTTCTTGGCCCGGGGCCCTGCTTGCCGCCGCCGCCGCGCCCCGAGATAGAGTGCGCTCGCCGTCATTATCGGCCGCGCATGCGTCCCCCCCTTCGTGCTTGGATATAGGCTCGGAAGGGAGGAAACAGTTTTGGTTTCGGTTTTCGCCCGTCATCGTCCGGGTCATTTATCTTCCGAGCAGGGGAAAGAGTAGGGAGAGAGACTTGGCGAAGAAGAGGGAGATGGCGCCTTTTTTAAACGTTTGTTTGGATTCGTTTCTTCCAAGTTAGCCTCGCAGAGTAGGGAAGAAGCGCTGCTCGGTCCGATCTCGCGTACTGCGGCCTGGCGGAGATATCCTTGCGGTCTGGACGCCGCATGTGTTTCATTATAAGCGTGGCAACGTGCAGACGCGGATTGGTTTCTTCTGCTAGGGCCTCTTTCTGGGCGTTAAAAGAGCGTGTCTCGGGCAAGGGGGGCGCCCTATCTCTTCGCGTGTTGCCGGGACGTGTGTGTTTAACCTGCGTGCAGTCGGGTATCCTGGAGCGGCGCTTGCGGGTGGCGTCTCTGCGGGTTGACGGGTGGGCGCAACTGTGCGCTTTCCCAGCGTGACCGGGTCTAGGCGTGGGAGTCTGGCCTTTTCACCGCGCCCCGTTCTGTTTGAAGGCCTGGGCACATCATGGTGTGTTTGTTTTCTTGTCGAGGTATACAACCGGGCTTCTGATCTCTGCGGTTTCAGGGCTGATCCCGGTGCAAACCTTTACCCTTCCAACGTTCCTCCCTTCTTTTTTCGTCGTTTTTCTTTCTTTTTTTTTTTTTTTTTTTTAGCGCGCGTCGTGTTGCGGATCTCTCGGCGCGTCCCCATTCCGCCATAAGCGAAGTCGCGTAGGTGGCAATCTAAAAACTGCTGCTTTTTGAATGTTTGGTGTATGAGTGCTTACGCGAAAGCTTCTATATATGTACGCAAATTTACTGGCTTCTGATGGTAATCCTTAATACTATGGGCTCCTTGGAGGCTGCGTTCTTGCTAGAATCAGAAGGGCGTTACGCCAATATAACGCAATGATAACAGAAAATGCGTGTACATGCTTTTAAGAAACCACTATTTTTCTGGCTCGAGTATTTCCATTGGCGCTGTTTTTATATTTCTGGTCTTCTCTTGAAAGAGCGGAGATCTGGCCTTCCCTTGAGAGAGCAGAGGTGGAAAAAGAGAGAGAGAAAAAAAGATACAATCAGTAAAGGAGACGCGCGTAAGGGCCAGGAAGGAACGAATGGACAACGTATACAGATGCAAGGGGCCAACTGGGCGCCTGTGTCGGTGCCTTCTAGGTTTTCTTGGATCGCGTCGCCGACAAAAAAGCATTTGCTCTTCGGCTACGTGCAAACTCGTTTCTTTCGCTCGGACCCTGTGTATTTCGTTTTGCATTTTCTGGTTTAGTATCGCACTTTTTTTTTTTCTCTCTCCTTTGCTCTCACGTCCTTTTGCCTGAGCTCCGCTTCTGGCCACGTTTGGCCTCCCCCTTGCGCTGCCTGCCGCAGTATCACGTTTCAGTCGAGGAGTTTGCGAACCGTCGCGCACTGAGCCATTCAGTGCGCCCGTGATCGCTCAGAACCTGCCCCGGAAGCGGGCATCTTTTTGCTCGTATTTCTGTTGCCCCGTGGCCCTTCTTTTTTTTGCTGCCCGGCTCCCGGGCCAGCACCTGGCGTCGGAACCTGATTCGCTATCTGTCTCCTCATTGTGCGTGCGATGGGCACGTCGGGGGAGAGAAGCTCGGGTTACACTTCGTGCTGGATGTTGAGTACACCTTCTGCCTTTCCCGTAAAGCGATGTGGCCTCGGTCTGCTGCCGTTGAAGGTTGCCGGTATTTTTAGCTCTTCGCCTCGTTTCTACCTTTTGCGGCGGTCTCATCGGAACGACGTCGCTTTTGCCAAGAGACCTTTTGAGTTATTTTGAGTTATTTGTCACTCGAGCCTGCTCAGCTTGTTGCAGCCCCTTGTACCCCGATCTTCATCCCATTCGACTTCCACATATTATGGCTCTCAATTTCAGATACAGCGGAAAAGTTGTCTTGCGTGCGCATGTTCATACGTTCTCAACTTTGTTCCTCTCAGTATACCTCCCGTGCGTGGTGGTGCTGTGTGTACGGTTGGAAACCACTGCCGACCGCAGCTTCTTTCTCCGCTGTTGCACCAATCTCTCATGTGGTTCCGATCGTGACAGTGGAATAATACTGGTTCTCGAGGGGAGAGGAGGCTTTACTATACTGGTGTTCACATTCTCTTTTCGGATTAATCCAATCTAGAGAGTAATTGACGCCTGGTTTCCTTCAGATTAGTTGGCGAGCGTGTTATTGTTGCTCGAGGCGGAAAACTCCTGCTCTATATACTGACACGTAAAGCGTCAGTTTTTAAGCGCTCCTACCTAGTTTTCCGCAAAGCTGAAAGATGGCACCACTACGAGAGGAGGAAATTCAGAGGGCAACCCTGACAGAGAAGACCAGGGAATCGCGGAATATTATAGGGACGTTTACACAAGCTTGATGTGCCCAGCGTTGTTACAATATGCAGGTTCGGAGCAAGGATTCTCCTACACCTTTCCGAAAACGGTTACCGCCAGTGGATGAGGTCAGAGTGCCGCGTTTCGGCAACAAAAAAGAAAGAGCTTCGGAGGCTTTTAGGTGGAAAAGACGTAGTACTACTGACCCGCGCTTGTGTGATGTTTATTGCGCGGCGTTGGCCGTACAAAGCGCTTGACAACTCTTGCGGAAGTCTTGGCTCCGTCTTCAAAGCGGCGCGCCACGTAACAACCGCCGCGTGTACGTATCCTCCTCCAACAGAGCTAGCTTAGCTAGCAAGCAGGCCACGGGGAAATGTTGACAAATAGCACCTCGGCGTGACAAAGGGGCCCGACGAATGCTTTCGGGCCGCGCGCGTGCTCCCTCGAAGCCTTCCCCGTAAGGAGGAGGACGCGGCCCCGTGGGAATAGGATTTATGCACGCCGACAGACGACTCGCTTTTCCTCGCTGGCAGCTCGTGAAACCCCGGCTGCCAAGTCGTTTGGGGCAGACGACGCCGTGCCGCCACGGCGGTTGCGACTTCGGCAGGACGAGCCCTCTGCGCGGCTTGCCGATATCTTTGCCACGACCGGCTGACTGAAATGGGATCGTGCTCCTCAGGAAGCTGCTTCGCGAGCACGTCAGCAGGCCGTCGGAGTAGGTTAGCTTCTGGAAACCAATAAAACCGTGCGCGAGGAACGGAAGACCAAAACTGTCGCGGAGGGTGTGAGCTAGCTTTGCTCGCGGGGCGGGCTCCCGCGATCTGCCTTGCCTGCGTGCGGCTCGCGACGTGACCGTAGACGAGGCTCGGCGCCGCAGCCGCAGCTTCGGTACGACGCGACGAAGTGTACGCGCGTGTGTCTCACGGGAGGAGCTCTTCTGCCGCGCTGTTCCGGGTGAGAGATTCGTGGAGGCGTTCGTAAATTTCCTCGATCCGACTGACTCTCGAGTTAGAAACGGTCGCCCCGCTCTGCCCCGGAGGAGAGAGAGAAGGCGGGGGGGGGGGGGGGGGAATAAAGGGAAGATAAACAAGAGAGGTCCCGGTCTACGGGGCTGGCTACTTTCTTTCGGTGGGGTCGCTCTCTCTAGATACGCTGCTCGGCGAGCAGTTCTCTCTACGGTAGCAGCTGTCGGTTGTAAAATAAACTGGCTCCGCGGAGTGGCCCGCCCTATGTTACTGCTGCGCAGATCCGGCGACCGAGAGGTTCGAATCACTTAATTACGAGTTCGACGCCGTTGCTGCTGCTGCTGCTGCTGCTGCTGCTGTTTCGTTTTCGGTTGCCGAGTGTATATTCCCCGCTTCGTCTCTTCCGTCCTGCCTCTAGCGGTCTAGCGCAGTCTGTCTCGCCGCGTGGTGGGGCGTGATTTACGGGCCCCGCGCTGTTTGTGTGGTCGGCGATCTTGGCTCGGCAGAGAGTCGAGGCTTGAGTCCGTTTTTGGAGTTTTATGCGCCCCCTGTTGTAAAGTTTGAACGGCTCCTGTGCGGGGCGCCGTCAGAGGCTGCGAAAGCACTTTCGGGAAGTCGAGCGAGGGAATTGACTTATACTTGGCTGTCAGCTCGCTCCTTACGCTATTTTTTTACGAGTGATTTTTTTTTAATCGCGAAAGTGTCCGCTGTTGCTGTGTTATGTTGGGTTACGTATACGCGTTCACGTGAATTATGCGGTAACGTGCGACTTGTTTGTTTGGTATTAGGCCTTGACTCGGGATCTGTTCTGTTTTGCGAGAGATTGTGTGGTGAAAACTCCGCCGTGATTTTTCTTTTGCGATGTTTTGTTTTGCAAGCGACGCCTTGCGTCCAGCCTTTCCTTTGGAGTTGGAGAACCGTGCACACGTATGCTGACAAGCACGCGCATACTAAGTGAAGTGCGCCCCAAGGCGAGAGAAACATACAGTAAATTCTCGTTATAACGCAGTCGCTTTATGCGAAATTCCGCTTTATTTAGAAGTTTTCCGTGGTCCCCACTGCGACGTCTGAAGGGCAGCCGATCCCGCCTGAAGCGAAGTATCGCTTATAACCAAGGCAGCTTGCTTTCCGAATGACTTCGCTGTTGCGAGGGTTTACTGTACAACACAGCGGAACGAAGGGGAGCACGTCACATCACAACTCTCGTTGCTTCTGTCGACTCTTCCAAAGACGTCGCAGGATAAACTTCCTGCGCTTACTTCGGTTTCGAAGCGTCGGTAGAGTGGACAAAAAAAAAAGTGAAAAACGTTTGTCGAACGTTAGAGCGTAAGACCGAAATATCAAAATGAGGGAAACAACTGATAAAAGAAGAACTGGGCCTCCTGGCTGAAATCACTGTGGCCCGACACACACACAGATCAAACAGGCCTTGCGGTGTAAGGGAAAAACCCGTGAGGGGAAACAAAAAAATAGTGGCAACCCGGTCGCAGATTTGCAGCTGGAATGACGCCTCTGGAAGTCCTCCCATAAGCCCGCCCAAGCGAGGACCGGCCGGTTGGTCTCAGTCGACGTTAGAAGCGAGGTCCCGCGGATTACGCTAATCCGGGGCTATAGAGATTAAGTTTTTGCGCCCTCGGTCGTCGAGCTTATGCACTCTTGCTGTCACTGCCGTTCGCCTGCCGCCCGATCAGGTTTCCGAGCTGTGGAAGTTTGCTATCTTCTGCTTCCTTTTCCCCCCACTTCTTTCGTTCGTCAGCCATTCTCGACATTTCCCCCGTTGCTCCTATTTCAGTGTCCATTTTCTTTTAGCCCCCAAGGCGTGTGGAGACTGCGCTGGAGATGTCGTCCGGTGACGTGGAAGGCGTCTGTCTTGGCACCGCACACAACCCCACGCTATCCTCCTCCTCCTCCTCATCCTCCGCCGCATTCCGCGTGTGGTAGTGATGCTTGCCTACATAAATGCGCAGTCAACCGCGTTGAGCGCGTAATCTGCTTTGTATAGCGAGTCTTCCTAGCCGACCACGCCTTGTGTGCGCGCGTCGGCTGCGACGTACATTGCCCGCTGCCGCCGTGTGCGGTATCGTGTCTACCGCGCTGTGTGGCAGAGCCTGGCGCGCATATGCATACGATCGTGCGCGTGCGTCCGCGCACAGTGTCGGGCCTGTTCCGTTTGTACGTGGCGCGATAGAAAGAGAACGGAGCGAAGCACGAGGAAAACTGACGAAACTGATAGCGCTCGCCGGCTTCTGGGCGAGTTTAGAGTGCCGCACTTCCTGTTCTTGAGCTGGGGCTTTTTGTTTCGTATCTTCTTCATTTCCCGCCGTGCCCGTGCTCGAGAAGAGGTTGACTCAACCTGCTGTGAGCGGCCAAGTAATGTGGGAAGCCTCTCGATGAGTCCTGAAGTTCACCACTCGCTTGACTTGGTGTGATTTGAGCCGTGTCGGGTTACGTTTGGCTTTTGTTCGGGCTGATCCGACGGGCTGTTGACGGTGGGCTGAAAGGTAGAAGAAATCGAGCATAATCAGGAGTAGGTCTGTGACTGGCTACCTATGGGTGTTGTGGGAGTATACAGGAATAAATAGATGTCTTAACGACTGTGGAGGAAAGTTGCTCTTGAATGAATTGTCCGCGCTAGACGAGTGCGAAACTGGAGCATATATGCACACTACTGTGGGGCAAATACGAAAAGTGGCCTTCGCGTACATCTTCCAAGCTGTGGGGGGTTGAGGCACTGGAGAAACTATAGGCGTTAGTACAGTTATTTTAGGGACGAAGCCCCTTAGGGGCTGGGGCTGTTGGCGTCTCCTGTCGTCGTAATCGTCGTCTCGTGTAGCCACGGTACTAAAACACCGGGACACTCGTTTACTCCACGCGCTAGAGAACTTCGTGCTTCAAAGACAAGAGACTTCTACAGCAAAGCTGTATGTCTCTATCTCAAAACGGTTTCATCTCCGTTGGCAAAAATGCCAAGGCGCCAAGAATACACTTATACACTGCATGCTTCGCCCTTCCCAAGGTTTTACGTTGGTGGAGATGGCCCGAGACTATTTTAAAATTTTTGCTGCATCTTCGATTCAACCGGCATTTAGCGATTTCATTTATTTTTACGAAGGGAGGGGTTGAATTTCAGAGAGATCAGTTTTTTGAGAGTCGCATTCCCAGTTGCCGAGCAGCTTGTTCAGCAGGCACTACTGGTTTTATGCTGGACTCTGAAGCGCGTGTATGCTATCATGTTTTCATCTTAATCGGCATGCGCAGATTGCCCACTCCAACAGTCGCAGCAGCAGGAATGTCTCTGAGTGCCTTTTAGTCACCTTTATCTCACTCCCCGTCATACATTTATTATCTCATCTGCCAGTTCAATCGTTTCCGTTTGCAAGGTCTTCTACGGTCGCTCTACTTTTAGCGCTGACAATCACCGGCTGTCTATTCAACGCTTCTAGCGCCTTTTCCCACTCCAATTCCCTTCTCTTAATTTGATCAAGGTTTCCTGTAGCCCAGATATCTCTTAGTGATAGTATTACTAACGCCGTGATCGCGACAATCGCGTTACCAGTCGTGGCAAGCTAAGCGCTCCTGATACCGCAGCGGATGAAAATCCCCCGTATGAGTGTCCTTGCAGTCCCGTAGCGAAATCCTGGCTGCCTAAGCGCTCGACGGCTTTTAGCCGATTCCAGACGAAGATATGTATAGGCGCAAAGCACGGGTGCGGCCGCCGATTCGCGCCGTCGTTACCGCTACGCGCTTAAACGCGTCACTTATTTCCGTCTCCTCGCGGCGTGTCCTTTCCCGCCGCAAGCATTCCGCGCATTTCCTCGCGTTTACGGTCACCGCGTCTGATGCATCGTCGATCGTCGCCGATGCGGTGTTCGCTCTTCCGCCGCTGCCGCCACCGCCGCATCCTCCCCCAATCCTTCTCCATCCCTCTCCATCCTCCGAACCCCGAGGCGACGGCAACCCTTGGCGGCTGCCGCGTCACCCTTTCCCCTTCGTCTCGCGCTGCTGCTAACTGCCTCGACGGTGGAAAATGGAGCGTGGAGCTCTCCCAAGACGGAGTGAGATGGACGGAGCTTCGGGAAGCGTTTGCGAGGAGGCTTAAGAGTCTCCAATTTTTAACGAAGTACACGCGAGTCATTACGCTTCCGTTTTTAGTTCCCCGAGATAAGCGGAGTTAAACCTTCAACGTCTCCGGGCTAGTTTCCGTAAGGAGAAACGGCTAAGCACCGTCGCACGCGTAGCTTGAAAGCTTGTTTTGGCGGGATATACTTTGATTGTGGGATTCATTTTTGTTTTGCTTCCGCACCTAACGGCACTCCTCTTTTTTTCCCCTCTTGCGTGGTGCGTTTTAAATAAATATATCCGCGATCTTCTGAGAGTTGTTTCTTCGTCCGGCTGGTCTGACTCCTCCGGAGTGGGCTGGCGTTACGCAATGATTCGTTTCGCTTCTCCTTTGGTGGCGACAATGAACGTGCCTGGCGTTTAAGGCCTTTGCATTTCCTGGTTCGCGGGAACAGGAAGTTGCCAATGAATGAGCTCCTGTATTAGGGATGGAACGGAATAAAATGTTTTGGACGTGTCTGGTCGTTTTCTTCCTGGTTCATGTTTTTCCCCCTAAGCGTTTTATTCTTTGCGGCCTGTTGTCCTCTGATGACGCCACCTCTGTGCCATTGTTACGTGCCACACGTAGAGTATAATAAAATTATTGAGCTGGTCTTTGCTGTTGCACTTCTGCGTTACTTGCACTCTTAATATGCTTATCGAGCAGCCCCAAATCCACCTTTCGTGTTTTTCAGAGGGCGCATGTGTGAGTGGTGAGTGTTTGCTGAAGATCAATTATTTTTGCACCGGATGACATGCTTGCTAAAGGGTTTTCTTTGTTGAGAATTATGTTAGTTGCAAGATTTGCTGAATGATGATGTTTTGATTGTACGAAAAGCTTGCTGCGTGGTTTCCTTCCTCAAATTGATTGTCTAGCTTATACGGAAATAAAAATGTTCTTGTATGCGTGTCTCGTACGTTGTACAACGCACTTAACTGTATTAAAATTACAGTTAACTGCGCTGTGTAGCTGGTTTAAAAAAAGAGTGTTCGTACCATGATTCTGCGTGTGTTGCCACTTGCACCGTGACTCTCAACTGATGTGTCATTTTTTGGAGGTGTTAGGTGTGATGTGATTTCACCCATGTGTTTAGTCCGCTTCTCTGCGTAGTTGTGTATTTTTCAGTGTTTCCAGATGTATGGTTTGAGCCGTTAAGCAAATGATTTCCTTAGACGATTTTTCGTTTCGTAGTCGAGGTGGTGGACTTGCAGTCGTGTTTCTTGAGCTCACTCTGCATAATCATGAAACACATGCATTTATAGAGAGATTCGGCGCTTTTCACGTTCGAGTGTCTGTTTACTTATCTGTTTTTCGTTTTTTTTTTTTCGTCTGTGCAGGTAAGAGATCTCTTCTGTCTTGGATACCAGCCGTGGAACCATACCGCCAGCCTGCGTGGCTTCCTGGCGCAGTGGGGAGGTACCAAAAGATGAGGAGAGAGAGAGAGAGAAAAAGAGAAGGATGCTCCGGAGACTGCAAAGTCGTGGCGCGCAATATGCGCTGCCTCCTCTCTTTCCTCAGTTTAGCACATCTTCGTCGTTGGTAGCCGGGGAGCGGGGAGGAGGGGGAGCGCGGCGGCGGGCGAAAATGGATTACCCCATCGGATTGCTGGCTGGATGTGCGCGCTGCTGCCTCTTCCCCGCATCCCTCCTGTGCGCCCTCTTCCCCCCGCTCCCGCATCACCTTCGCGCGTGTTTGCGCTCCGAGACGTCACCTGGTGGCGAGAAGGTGAGTGAGGTGGATGTCTTCCCGTCCGACGAAAGGGGTGGCTCGTCCTGTGTGTGTGCCCGCGCTTGGAAGCAGACAGGCGTCATCTCCGGCAACGCGCCGCGCTGGGTAAAAATAGCGAATATGGGAACATTCGTTCTTGCGCGGTGTGCTTCGGCGAAGGATGGGTGGGAGCTGCGATGCGCAACCCGCCCGTGCAGCGTTATCTTGAGTCGGGGGTGGGTGGTGGTTTCGCGGCGTTGGTGGGACTGCGAAGTTTCGTGTCGTCTGCGCTTCTTGGGCGGGGAGGAACGCTACAGCCGATTGGGAGGTCCTCCGTGCGCCTGCTGGAGTCATTGTTTTTTTTTTTTTTTTTTGAAGGACTCCGGTGACAATCACTGAACTTGAACGTTTAGTGCTTCAGCGCTGGGTATACCTGTCTGCTCCAACTTTTCTTTTCTTTGCTTTCTATTTTTTTTTTACCTATTTTCTCTTTCCCACGTGCAGGATAGCAAACTATGCTCTATCCAGGTTAACCTTCCTGCCTTCCTTCTACATCCTTCCTTCATAGGAAAGCTGCCCGAGTGTTCCGAAATGCCCGTACTGTAGCGGTGGATTACAACCCGCACAGGCGATCCAGCCACTTCGAAATTTTAGAAATTTGGGAGGTTTTACGGTGAGTAGCTACTACACCTTGGCTGTGAGACACGTCGTAGGGCGGGGCTACGAATTAATTTAGTCCACCTGGGAGTCTTCAAGTGAGTTTTCGGTTTTTGCCTCCGTCAGAAAAACCGCCTGCGCTGCCGAGATCAAACCCGGCTATTCTCGTGCTCCGCAGCACACCTTAGCAACGAAGGTCGGGTTAAGACGATAATTCTGTTTGACGATCGATATTGTTACAAAGTCGGGGCGCAGAGGTGGGGCTGATTCTTCTGTTCCGTACGATATACGAAACGTACAAGTGCCTCGCTGTTACCCTGCCCCCATCTCCGTGTGAGCAAAACTGAAATTATATTTCGCTCCTTATTACGCCCCGTGCTGAGACCAGCGTTCACCAAGAAAGACCTGCACACAGCCTATGGTGATTTCGAAGTGCGCATGAAGTTTGTATGGGCTTTTAACTGTATGCCCGTTAATTAGCTAGCGGAGGACGGAGCCGGGTCAGACTGCGTGGTCTTTCACAGTGAGACCGGGGGGACGAACTCCAGACTTGCGACGGTCCGGGCTTGCCGCTCGACCCGGCAATTACGGCGGCCTGATTAGACGGCGCGTGCTGCTCCCATGCACATACCCTGGGCGCGCGGAGCGGGCGTCGCTTGTAGGCAGAACAGTGCCCAACTGCCTCTTCCATTCGGCAGTTCGCCTTTCATTGCGCCCTTGCGCGCGTTTTTCGGCGCAGCTAATGTCACAAAACGCGCATCCGTTCGCGAGAGTCTCACGCGCGCGTGAACGAGCTCGACAAACAGAAACAATATTCGAACGGGGCAGCTTTTCCACATGCGCGGTCGCGCCGTCCCTGCGTGGCAGAGCGTCACGACGCGTGCAGAGTTTTAAAAACTCGCGGGAGTGAAACAATAAGCGCGCCTCCCCGACCGTCGTTGTTCGCCTTTTCCCGGCAATTTGCGTCGCGCCTAATGACAACTTTCGCCCCCCGTTCCTTGTCTCTGCTGTTTCGTCCTCCCGTCTTCGTCGCTCCATTCTTTCTCTCTCTCTCTCTCTCGCTCTTCCTCTCGATTCTTCCTCTGATCCCTTGCTGGGAGCCCGGGATAAGCCGATTTGACGCGATTACCGAAGTCGCGGTCCGCCCGCGCGTTCGTATTGTTTTTTTCTTTTTTGCAATCTTCCCGGAGGAAAGACAAGTGGCGTAGCTGCGGCGGGCGTCGATGGGAACTACTTCTCCCGTGATCGCATTGTCATTTTTCCCCGTCTCTGCTGTGTAACTCGCTCTCCTCGTCGTTACCAAGTTTCTTTCCTGGCATCTCTCTCTTTTCGGGTGCACGCTCGTAATGATCTCGCGTCGTTGTTCTTTCATTCCGTCGTCATCAGCGTGACTTTCTCCGCCGATTCGTCGCTGCACGTTGGGGGCTCCGGTGGTGGCGGGCATGAGCCTATTATGCTCCGGTGAACCGCACGGCGCTTAAATTAAAATTGCGTTATTGCGGGGAACGACGGGCTCTCTTTCCCACTCTCTCTCTCCGTGGTGGCTGGGGTCTGTCTGTGCATACTCCTGCCGGAACTTAAAAAGAGAAAGAAGAACGGGAGGGTAGTATTTATAGGTGCGGCGGGGTTGTTCGCGGATGGAAATCACCGCGTACAGCTTTTTCACTGTTCCCGACGAAGATGTTCGTCGCCCTCGACGCTGCAGAGGCGTGCGTGCCGTCCCTAGATTTCGACACCGACCGGGTGCGGTTGTTTCTCTCGTTTTATTTCTGTGTGCGTAGCTCGTGTAGCGCCGCCATTTCCAGGGAACTTTGGGCCGCGTGTGTTCTCACCGTTTCCACCTTTCCACCCTTAGTCGGGGCCCCGATTCTAATTCACCTAACGAGGTCTGGGTGCTGCTGGATTCCTTGCGAGTCCCATTCAGAGAAACGAAGCACGCCTCGCGTACATTTCTTCTGTCCGTGCGTTCGCGTTGTCTCGGCGTCGGTCTTCGAGGGCAGCAATTATTTCGTCCGTTCGGTGCGAACGACGGGCTTGGCTCGGAGGAAACGTTAATAGCGGCAATGAATCGCTGTCGCGAACGCACCTGCCTCGGAATTGTAGGGGATTCCGATCACAGAGTTGTCTCGTTGAGGATGGCGTGCCGCGCAACCGCTGCGTGGCGTTATAAGTGATGCGTGGAGGGTGCGTTCCTTTTGTGGCCCGGCAGCAGCTGAAGAGGACTCTAAAGCTTTGCTCAACTTTAGGGAATCCTACAGGAGGTGGTAAAAAGAGCACAGCAGGTACATCGGTTATATTTCTCATGTTAAAGAAACTCCACACACACGCAAAAAAACTTTACCACCCCTTCCTAAAGAAAGTTTAGAGAAGCGCGAAAGCTTTCTCAACATCAAAACTGCATTAAAAGTGCGTCAAGCAATTCGCTGACTGTGCGTCCAGTCGATCGTCAAACATTAAAAGGTCCAAATCGCAGACGAAGAACAAACTCATGCGACGATTTTTGGCGCACTAAGTAAACGCATCTACGAGTGATGTGAATTTATACGATACATGGTTTAAGAGATAAAGGTATATATACCATTGCACTCCTTCTTCATGATCAATGCATGTATTGACTTATCTAGAACCGTTCCTTTTTTGCAATTTTAAAGTAACCGATTGACCCAATGGCAGCCCCGTTTCGCGCACGCGCCGTGTGTCCAGACATCTTATCAGGGCTTTTCGGTCGACCAACCGGTCTATGGGGTAACACATTATAGTTTTCTGACACGACGCAATCGTTCCCACTAACAATGCTTTCGCTTTAAAAAGATTTCGCTTAAATTAATAACCTAGGGCTAAAGCGGCATAGAATAGCCGTAATGCAATAAATAGACCACACGCCTGCACGCCAAGTTCGCTTTTTTGATGCTTAGATTTCCATCTTTGTTCTTTTTTTTTAACCGACAGAAGGAACGGGGCGAACTTGGATTCTCAGGAATGAGGTTACGATCAAAGCTAAGGCGTTAGCAAGCCGCCGCATCTGTGTGCATACAAGGTTAACTACAAACAGGGCGGCGCGACGGGGCCGTAGGGGACGGGCTTCACGGCGCCGTCGCCGCGTAAGCCTCGGCAGCTTTTCGCGAGATGAGCGCGAGGCAGAGTAATTGCCCCCGGCGTTAATCCCATCCGGTTGAGAAATCGACCTCCCCCGCGCCGCCTCCCTCCTCTCATTACGGCACGGCACGCTGCTTGCAGTGCTTGCCCGCCCGCGTGCCCTCGCAGGTTTGCGGGGCCGTATACGGCTTACTTGTCCTTTTTTATTTTGTCCCTCCTCTTAATTATCATGCAGTACGTGTCGCAGTATTCTCGCGGGAGCCGCTGCTCCAGGAAGAGTTAAAAAAGGGCGGGATTTATAAATCTTTGAGAGGAGCGCAATTACGAGAAAGTGTTTTGCTTAAGTTCAGCTACTTCCGACCACCCTGAACGTCTAACGGGCTTGCTGAAGAGCAGCGCGGTGAGGCAGGTGGGTACGGCGAACGCCTCGTCCTCGAAGTGGACTCTCCGAGGTTAGTTTTAATTTAATTGCGTAAAAGAGAAAGCCAGTTGCGCGTAGTTTCTGGCACCTTTGATTTATCTGGGGGTACAAAATGGGGGATAATGGGGAGTAACAAATCTACGTGGCCGTCAACTCGGCGAGCAACGTGCTCGTGCGACTCTTCAGTATTCAGCACTGCAGCCTGCCGCTTTCGAGAAGGAGTGGACTGGTTAGCTTACTGACTAGAGAGAACGACTGCTTGCTTGTAGGACGTTAAGCACGGCTCGTTAACCCTGCACACTTTGGGGCCTGCCATATGCGCCTTCTTGAAGCGCGGGTGTTCCGAGGCTGAATCGACGGTGTCGTTACACCTTAAAGACCGCTTGATCGCCGCGGCAGTGGCTACGGCGGCAGCTCGTGTACGGAGGCGCCTCAAGAAACTTAACTGTGGGTTACGCGCTGTAATTATCGCGCTGCGCCCCGCGTGCAAGCTCAGCGAGCTGTTGTTGCGCCACCACGTATGCCGCCACTGTCGTTCAACATACCCTGCCCACTGACGCGCGTATAATAATGCCTTCGCGCCCCGCAAATGTGGCGCGTAATTAGAGAACCTTGACGCGCTTTTTTTGCGCGCGCATGTGCGCGCTGCGAGTTGGGACTCACCTCGTGGGACTTTCGCCGTGGCTGGAGTGTATCGGTGTAGGCCCAATCGGCTATGTACACCATCCTGCAGCTCTCCTCTTGACGCTGGTATTTTCATCGGCTGATTAATGCGGTGGCAGTGAAGCCGCTGTATATCGGTCTCAGCATCTGGATTGTTCTGTCGGCAGCACTTAGTAGGTCGAAGCAGATCTGGGAAAGGGAGCGAGCGAACGGGTAACGAGAACATGCAGCAGAAGGAACACAACAAACACTCTGCGCGGGGTTGTTTTGCTTACGCGCGAATATTGCGCTCTGTCGCCCGCTAGAGGGCCGCCACTGAGCTTCTCGATACGGGTAGGCCTTTAACGCTGTACAACTAGAGTTCCTGTATATAGCTCCCTGCGGGAGCTATATACAGGAACTCTATGTACAACAGGTTCCTCGAAGTGCTGCACCTTGGGAACTGTGTGCTTTCGATAGTAATGAGGAAAGTTAACATACCAGCGGGAATACGCTTTCGGGGATGTGGCGCCGTTCTGGTTACGCGCTGAGGTCGGTAGCCGTGAAGAGGAGGTGTGGATTTTGTGAGGAAGCGCATACTTCGCCAGAGGGGCGTCAAGTCTGGAAATTTGCATAGTCAACTTTGGCGGCTGAAAAGCCCGCCACTCCTATGGGTGTCCATCTTGGCTTGGCTATTTTGGTCGATGCAACTTCGCTATCCCAGGAAATATGTACGGAGCGCAAGGGCTGGAAGGCGTGTGAGGGGGCGTGGCATTTCTGAGGGGGATAGTGTTCGCGTGGGGCTAACGTCAGTATTGGTATCTCCATGAGGAAGATGGTGAAGATAAGGAAAAGATCCCGATCGTCTTGACATCAGCATAGAGTAAGGGGAGGGGTGAGTAGACCGAAACTCGTATAGAAGTCAGGAGAGTGGTCGTAATAATAATAATAATAATAATAATAATAATAATAATAATAATAATAATAATAATAATAATAATAACAAAAACAACAATGATAACAAGACCACTTTCGAGGGACATGAATGGAATCAATTTACTCCTCTCAGATTTTGAAATAAAACTAATTGTTGGAATGCGCAACTACGCAAAAGTTATATCGTGCGGTGATTAACTTACGAAAATTTGCCTCACAGCGCGGCATCGATGGCAGTTTCCTCACCCTTTTTCGGTTTAGGGTTGAATCACTGGGTGTCTTTATTCATCCAAGGAGGCTGAGACAAAGGAAATTCTATCCGCTGCAGCCTCTAGCGGATGCCAATGAACGTTGCATTCCGTCTCATGAATGTCCGACGCCGCCGGTCCCGGAGCTTCCACGTCAATTGTTACTCTGTATCTTCGCCTCATAAACTCTGTTTTTGTGCTTCGTTCTGTGCATATATATATATATATATATATATATATATATATATATATATATATATATATATATATATATATATATATATATATATATATATATATATATATATATATATATATATATATATATAGTGGGACGAGCGCCTATGTGTGTGTGGGTCCGCCACGCGGCACGTCACATGAAAAGGCATCGCCTTTTGGCGACTCCGCTCCTTCGCACACGCACGCATGTAGTCAGCCCGCTACCAAGGAAGGTAGAGGAGAGGGATTGCGACGGAAGTCAGACCTATACTTTTCTTCGGGGCACTCGGCCTCCGTGTATCATCAGCCCGGATCCGCGCGCACATACCGTGCAGTCGCTTTCCTCGCGACCACCGTTCCGGGCGAATTTTCGCTGTCCACTCCGTGCACTCGCTTTTCCACGCATTCCCCCCCTCCCCCTTTCCACCTTAGTACGTCTCAATCTGAGCGCAGGCTCTCCGAACATTTTTCTCCTCCTAAATCCATGACAGTCTCTCGCCTCGGGAAAAAAGAAAAAGAGCCCCAGGATATCACGCCGCGTAGTATGCATATAGCAGCGCTGAAACGCAATCATTTCTTCGCTTCCCCTGTTGTCGTGTCTTCCTTCCTTCTTTCCAGCGCGGAATTACGCGGCGTAATGACGCCGCGGAATGAGCTTCCCTCCCCGACCGAGGTTTCCGCTATTGTTCGCCCCCCACCTTCTCTGTCAACGCCGGGCCGTGGAGGACTTGATCTAACTCTGGGCGGTCCGGCGGCTTATATTTCGGGCGCGTTGTAATGACGTCTCCTCTGCCCTCTCCACTTCCTGCGGCTACTATAAACAATTGCAGTCCATCGCGGTGGTGGCGGCGGTGGCGTTTCCTCTTCCTGTCCATGTTGGGGGGGGCCGTTGCTGCCTATTTCCCAGCTCTCCTTCAGTGCTACGCCTCCGGGTTTGTTTGCCGCTCAGTCCATCTTAGTTTCTTGCTCGAGACTTTTTTCGGGGGTGACCCCGCAAGTGTTCCTATCGAGGCCTATCAGCGTGCTCACAAGCGCTAAGTTTTCACTCTTCAGAAATTGATTGATTGATTGTAAGGTTTAACGCGCCGACGCAACGCAGGCGATGAGGCGCGCCGTAGTGGAGGGCTCCGGATTAATTTTGACCACCTGGGGATCTTTAACGTGCGCCGAAATCTCGTACACACAGGCGTTTTTGCTTTTCGCCTCCATCAGAAAAGCGGCCGCCGCGGCCACTCTTCAGAAAGCTATAGTTGCGTTTTAGGAGGGGAAGCCCGTTAGGGGCTCTGGCTGTCGGCGTCTCATGTCGGCGTCGTAACGTCGTCTCATGTAGTCACGGTACGAAAACACCGGGGCACTCGTTTACGCCTCGCGCTAGAACATAACGCGTGCTAGAAAAGCACCGGGACGCTCATTTCCGCCTCGCGCTGGAACGCTTCGTCACGAGTACTCGAAAACACCGGGACACTCGTTTACGCCTCGCGCTAGAACGCTTCGTGCTTCAAAGACACGAGATTTTTACAGAACAGCTGTACAGCGCTACTCCCCAACGGTTTCCTCTCCGTGGGCAAAAACGCCGAGGCGCCAAGGATACACTGATACACTGAATGCTCCGCTCCTCCCCAAGCACGTTATGGAGGGGGCCCGGGATTTTTTGGGCATGTTTCTCAACAAGATTAAGCGCAGTAACGTTCACGGTCGTGATGGAGTAGTTGCATCTGTCAAGAGAGGTTGGAAGGAAAGATGATCACGAAAATATGGAGTGTAACTCGTCGTCTTTCCTCCAGCTTTCTCCCACTGCAGCTGCCACCAGATTAAGGATGTTTAGATAAATGTAGCCGGCTCGGGGAGAGAAAACGTAGCGGAGTTGAAGAGGAGGTGGAAAGAAGGACGGTGTTGGCGACCACTGCCCCCTCCCCTCTCGGAAGTTCGGCGTGATGTTACGCGCGCTGCACACCGAATAATCGTTGTAGCCTGTCCTACGAATGCTGTCGCAGTTTATGTACGTCACGACCGTTGCGCGCAGCCGTCGCCGCCTGGAAACAAAGTTACAAAGCAGTGACTCGTTTGCACGCCGCGTGGTCGTGTAAGTTAGTCCTGAGGGTCGCGGTTGAGCCTGGCTGTAAGTCCCGCGTGTGCTAACCTGTCGCCTCGCAGAGCGGTATTTAAAAGGAATAAAAAGGCGGGAAAGGGGAGGAAGAGAAGACAAGGCGTCTAAGCGCGCGCTTTGAACCGCCGCCTTCGTCGCTCGCCGACGGGCTCTCAGCGCTCAGGAGAGCGCTGCTACTATATAGCCGACCGAAGAATGGCTAATTATTTATGCCAATTACGCCTTTCAGAAAGCCTTTTCTTGCTCTCCTCATTTTTGCTTTTAATTTATAATTGCCGGGTCCCCCCCCTCCCCTCCACTCCCCCGGTTCGGAACAAACAAGCGCGGCCGCTGAGAGCGCCGGCACGCTGCATACTATACGTGCTCATGCCCCCTTGCACGCTCCGGTGCGCGCCTAGGCCCAGATATCCGATGCCCGCGCGCACCCAGCGTGCGCCCAGGTCGTGCAGTAATCGTTAGGCGCTGAAAAACGTTCTCCTTGTTTGCTTGCTTCTTTCTGACTCGAGCGCGAGCAGAGAGCAGGAGGGGGTGTGCTCTAAAGCGAAAGGGGTTCTGGGTTGCGCTGGCTTGCGGCAATAACCGAGTCCCCGGTGGAGCCTGCCGGGGAAAAAACAAGCAACAGCAGGTGCGTGGTTGTAGCAGGGGCCGAAAGGATAAGAGATGGAACCACGGCGGGGGACGGGAAAGAAAGCGAGCTTGGCTGCGCATGCATGCGTGAGCCGGGGCGGAGAGGACTTCCAGGAGGAGGCGGACGGGGGAAAACAAACAGCTGCCCGCGCGAATCGCTCGGACGCGCGTCTTATGCCCGACGAAGCTGGCTCGTCTGTTCGCCGGATAAGGCGGCTTTGTTGTGCGCGGAAGAAACGGGTCGGCGAGCGCCTCGATTTCCGGGGAAGATGGGAGGCGGAATAATTTTCGATGAGGATCGAGGGCCCGCCCGGGCCCTGAATGCGAGACGCGTGCGTAGCCCATCTCTCGCGCTCTGTCCGTTTCCTCCGTTGATTCGATACCCGCACGGGGCTAGACGCGGCTTAGCTGGCTGCACTGTTTCTCGTTGCCACTGGTAGAAATCTATCTTCCTTGGTTTCCGTGAAGGCTGCGCGTGGGGAACTACAACGCAACGTGTCTTGTTCGGCAAACTCTAATGTTGCTAGAATCCGCATCCGTCTCGTGATCATTGGAAGAAGGAGCTGTCTGGCTCCGGTCCCGATCTACGACGTCGGCGGATGAGAGGGCCGTTATAGAAAAAGTCTCCAATGCAATTTTGTTGATATCAGTATCCCAACCCACATTTTGATGTTCGTCGTAAACTCTCTCTCTCTCTCTCTCTCTCTCTCTCTCTCTCTCTCTCTCTCTCTCTCTCTCTCTCTCTCTCTCTCTCTCTCTCTCTCTCTCTCTCTCTCTCTCTCTCTCTCTCTATCTCTCTCTCTCTCTCTCTCTCGCTCTCTCTCTCTCTCTCTCACTCTCTTTCTCTCTCTCTCTCTCTCTCTCTCTCTCTCTCTACAGGGTTCGTACAGGCTTCAAAAGCAAAAATTCAAGGGTTTTCAAGGACTTTCAAGGACCAGAAAACACATTTTCAAGGTCCCCATCTAATGTTTTATCTGGGATTATTTATAACTTTTTAAACACAATGCAAAAGCTTTTTATTCCACAATAACTAAGCACATTAGTGCACATTTAGATGGGTGCTAACAGGTTCGTGAATGCTTCCCCAGCTTTTTTTTATTTCGTGGTTGGTGTTGAGAGGTTTTTCTTTTTTTGGTGTTTTGCTCAGGCTGTTTGATTTCAAAACTTCGTTAATGTTGCCTGCATCACCTGCTTTGTCAGCAAGATCTCAGTATCAGCTGAAATTAAATCAGCAAGTGTTGCTGCAAGGCAGACGAACTATGTACACCTCCACCATTTGCACGTAAAAGCAAACGCAGATGGAGCGTATGAGGCACAGCAAACATGCAATCAGTGAGCGTCCACAGACTAGATCGAAAATGCAAGATAGAGAACAGAAGCCGGCTTTCATTGGATTTATTGTGACGTGGATTGGATTGAGAAGTGCCTGCTCCTAATATTGCCTCGTAATAATGAAAATCCACCAAACTTATAATTTCCCGCAATACACTGAAACTTGATTGTTACTATGTTTCTTTACATTTGTTAGCACCTAAAATTCATGACAAAACACTTTAAATTCTTGTGAAAAGGCAGGGCCATTGATTCTCTCCCGAAAAATCAAGGATTTTCAGGGACCATTTAAAAATTCCAGGACTTTCCAGGCCTTGAAAGTGACACTTCTAAATTCAAGGGTTTTCAAGGTTTTCAAGGACCTGTGCGAACCCTGCTCTATCTATCTATCTATCTATCTCCCTCCCTTTCTCTCTCGCCCAGCGCACCCGAATTAATCGGTGCAGCCATTGACATGGTCCAGCGCCTAACTGTCGCCTCAACGTTCTTGCCGAGCACTACTGTGAAATGTCCCTGCCTAATCGACGGCCCATTCACTGCTCTCGCAGCCCCGTACGACGAAAGCCCGGCGACATAACCGTTATGCCGCGGGGATGGGGTGGGGGGGTCCGTTCCGCCGTGTTTGTTTACGGTCCGGCTGATTGGTTCGTTTTGTTTCCAGCCTTCCGTGATCCATCGTTTCCCATTACCGTCTTCCTTTTCACGTGGACGGGGAGGCAGGAACAGCTGCGCTAGAGAGCCGCCGAGGGAGGAGGGAGAGGAGAGAGGCTCGCTTCCTTCCGCAGGAAAGCAGGGAGCGAACAGGAGTAAGAGCGGGAGGGTGAGGAGGCGGCAGCGCAGCAAGGAGTGCGAGCCGGAAGAAGAGGGCCGAAGAACCTCGTCGTCGTCCCCGCCAGCTCTATGCTTCGATCGATTTCCAATGATTCCGCCTTCCTCCTCGGGACTTTTCTGCTCCCGTGCTTCGTGCTTCTTAGCCGAGGGGCGGCGGCTGTAACCTTGCTTCCTTTCTCGTCAGTAGTTTCTCCTCTTTTCTCTCCGCACATCTTTTTCTCAGTCCTGGCTAGCGTGGTTGTTTGACAGGGACAGGCGAGTTCTTTTTTTCTTTGCCCCTTTCAGCAAGGAGCCTTCGCTTACGAGTTACGTAAGTCGGCTACGTGTAAAGCCCTCGCGAGGTATTGTCCTACCACAAGGTGGGCAAATGCACTTACGCGACTGTATAATGTAGCAGAGTTCCGATGTTTTAAGTGCAGAGCACTTTAGGGGCTCGCCTTGTCGTTGTAGCTCGCTCGCTGGACCCAAGTAGAGCCACATGGCGTTCCCTCGTAGTGCTTTCGTCGCGGCGTAACCCAGAGGCTTCGAAAACCAAGCGGTTTATATAGTCGTTAGCGTTCGAAACTCGTGAACCACTGGCACTTGTCATACATCTCTACGTTGTTTAGCGCAAAGAAATCTGTAGGTACATTTGAGGCAAAATATACGCAACTAACCGGCCGCGCCCGCGTCCATTTAGTTAGAAACGCCCGTTGGGCTGGTTTTTACGATAGTGAACGAAA
>NW_027526422.1:47997850-48019117 GCF_048455015.1 Haemaphysalis longicornis | reverse complement strand
TGCTGACAACGTCATTTCCCATTTTTAGAGGTGTAGCTTCGTCCTTTTCCTTTAGCATGTCTCTCATTTTCCTCCGCGTTTGGGGAAACTACCACCGCGTCTGCCTTCCGCGCTTCATTACTTTAATTAGCCCGGTAATTAATTAGAATGGCGCCGCGCGAGGGGAGTTAAGGGGTTATCGGGCAGAAAGGGGAGAACGCGGCGCCGAGGCGTTCATGCGTGCTAGCCGGCCTTTGTGGCGCTTTTGCAGTGTTGCTGGAGAAATTTGGGGGTTTTTACTTGTATTTTTTGATGGCGGTGCCGCCTTTAACACTGCGTCCCTCTCCGTTTCTCACTCGTTTTGTGACTTTTCTATTTCGGGAGTCGACGAGGTGAAACTGCGCGCTGCAGGCGGAAAAGCATCGCGGAATGAATTCAGCGGACCAGATTCAGACGCTGCCACCGGCCGTGTTAAATGCCATTTCGCCCGGTTCGAACTCGTAAATCTAGTTCGAGCTATGTTGAATGACTGGAAGAAGCACTCTATGTAAAGCGCAATGCAGGGCTGCGCGAAGTTCAGTTTTAGATGTCCGGCTCTTTGACGTATGCCTTACTATCGATCAGCTATAGGCGCATTTATCTGTGAACCAACTAGCATCCCAGCGAACATCTAATAATTAAATTAATTTTCTGTTCGATGCTAGCCTCTTTGCCCAATCTTCTACGCGGTTCGTCTAACTTATATGGTCGTACTATATTATTTATTCGGGAGAATTCTTTTGTGTCTGCTGAACCAGGTTTCGAAGGCATATATGGCTGGCTTTCTGACCCAAATTCAGAGCTGCCGGATTTGTGGATGCATGCAAGATAGTCGCGGTTTATCATTTCTGAAAAAAAAAAAAAAAAGAAGATTCGCAATTGAATGCCATCGCGTGAGGTGTATTTTGTCGGTGTTTTATTTATTTATGCACCCCTTTCCCGTGTGGATTGCTTCGGGAACGAGGTCGCGGGTTCGACTCCCGGCCGCGGCGGCCGCTTTTCTGATGGAGGCGAAAAGCAAAAACGCCCGTGTGTACGAGATTTCGGCGCACGTTATAGATCCCCAGGTGGTCAAAATTGATCCGTAGCCCTCCACTGCGGCGCGTTAAACTCTACAATCAATCAATCAATGGATTGCTTCGGACTTTATATGCTTGGTTTGGTGACGTTTCACAACAGAATATGCAGAGCGCTTGCCCTTCCCAGCAGATTTATCTATTGCTTATACTAAGTTTCCCTGCCCCTGCTCCGCTGTCAGGCCTAAAGTACGTGTTATCAACCCCTTTTTATAGGGTTTTAGCCGCTATCAAATGTTAATTTGAAACTTTTTATTCTTCTTTCGCTGGTTTTGAAACGATTTTTCTACCTCCCGTAAGCTTAGCTGTTCTTATCGCTGTATCTGACAACTACATCACCAAATTGAGTTAACTTAGTGCCACATTCTCATTAGGCAAAGCTGCCTGCCGTAAAATTTTGTTGATTTTCCGCGCATCGCCCTGGCAGTCACAAAAAATAAAGAAGCTAACGGAGCAAGTACGCCTTTTGTCTTACCGTTGCATCTTGTTTTTATCTGTTTGGTTTCTATATATATTTTTCGTGTTCCTGTCGGGTGGTAAAGGGAAACTGGAGTCAATAGCTGCAGTGCCACCGAACTTAAAAAAAAATCTATATATATCGGGGTCATAACCTGCCGGGTCCCGATTTATCGACGTGAGTGCGCCTCAGTCTCGCTGGTCTTTCTGCGATCTAAATTGTCTCCGTGCACCGCGAAGATGAGCTATCGATCCCCCCTTTGCCACCTTCGCATGTTCGGGTCGATCGACAAAGTTACTCGGTTCCCGCGTTTATAACCCAATGCCATTTTTTTCTTTTTTCCCTTCGTTGTCCGGACACTTGTCGCGCACCGCTCATCGCTATCCGCGCGTTATATATGCGATGCGAGTTAGCGCGCGTAACAGTTTCCGAGTCGAAGCAAAACAAAGCTAGAAAAGCAACACAGAAAAAAAGCCGCATTAGTATACGACAACCGCCACGAGACACTTATTTCACACGTATTGTCTAGCTTGTTCTAGTACCCTCTCCTGTTTTGCTGCAATTTGGCTTAGTTTTAATGCTCGATCGAAAAGGGTTAAAAAACTGTGGTTGATTCCTCTGTCGTATGTCGTAGGAATCGGTAAAACACGAAAGGAAATGTGCAGCGAAATCGGCAGCTGAGCATGATTTGCGGGTCGGAGGCTGTCTTGTGGGTGTGCTTGGCGAGCGACGTCCTGCTGGGGGGTCGCTTCGGCAAAGGTGTACTGGCGTCATTTCCTTGACGAATATGACGTCAGTGAAATCTTGGTGTATCCCGGCATAAAACACTTTCGTGTTAACATATACAACCCGAAAACGAACAACCCGAAGTATAACGTACTCTTTAGTGCTAAAGGTTGCTTCCCCGCCAGAATACCCTGTGTGGAGGGGTGCAACCTTTACAGGCCGCTTGTTTCGTTGTACTGGTGACATTTTCGTGACGGATATGGCGTCAGTGAAATCTAGGTGTATCTCGGCATAAAGCAGTTTTGCGTTAAAAGGAACGGGACTAATTTCTCTGGTGACTTGTTCGTCTGTCGCTTTCAGTTTAGATGCTGCAAATGACCCAAGTGAAGCAGCTCGTCATCCACATTCATAGTAGGGTTATCAGATATCATGCTATTCGTAGCGTTACATCCCCACCGAGTCATCTCACAAGTGACATGAACGGGTTTTACTGCAAAGCTGGGGATGACAACCAGGTCTGAATCTTTCGCGTCCGATGTCATCGTCGTTGTCGCCTCCGATGTAGATAGAAAAAAAAAACAGTGATGCAGATGAAAAACAGATTACCCTCGTCTCCTCTGGTCAGGGAAGAGCAGTTGGTTGAGATACCGTTCACCAAGAGGAGAAGAGAAATGACGTTAGGGAGACGATCAATGACCATCGCTGCCTTTTATCCGCCCATCGAATTGTTAAGTTCGAACGATGCTTCAGCTTATACTCGGTTACAACTCAAGAACGGCACCACCTCATGTAGTGTATCACTCCGCCAACGCGCCGGACCCGTGACGTCAGTGCGCGCGCGTTTTGAAAGGGGTTTGCTATGAATGCGTGATATCGTCTGCCTTGTCTCGCGCAGCTTGTTTGTCGTCACTGAGTCATTTATAAGCATATGAAGTCCAAAAAATCACGGTAACGGCTCACGCCATGTTCAAAATATTCCCAGTAACGCCCTACTTGCGCCGCGCGGAGAAACATCCGGCTACGGTGATAAGGCACAGTGGCAATTTCCGGTGCCGTTCTTAAGTTGTCACCGAGTATAGCTGGGTCACCATCTGATCAGATATCAAATGCGCACCGTTTTTTTTTTTCGTTTCTCCTACTGTTCCCTCTTATCTCACAGTAACTAAGTGGGGCGCATGTGGAGGGATATACGTAGACTGACATGTTAGCTCGTCACGAGTGCTGCTCTCGATTGCGTTTCTATACTCGCACTCGGTGGGTTCTGCCTCAAGGCCTTCCTCGTCGCTTCGTCTCAAAGCTGATTGGCAGACTACTCACCCGCTCACTGTCCTGTTTTCTTTCTTTTTTTTCACCTTCCGTATCTTCCCGCCGCCTCCGCGTTCCACTACGGCGCCATTGCGATCGCTCTGTTTCTTCGGCGACCGCCCCGAATCGGCGAGGGAGAAAAATGGTAAATTCAATTACGTCGCTGTCTCCAGCTCCGCTACGTCGCTTCGGACTTGCGGCCATACAGTGTGTCAATGTAGCACAGGAAGCTAGAGGCGCGAATAGCGTCGTGTCGCTAGAGTCGCGTTCTCCACAGAGTGGCCCAGACACCAAAACGTCTCCACGACGGGTGTGTGTCCTACTCGTCAAGCCTTGACGGGACGACAGAGAGAGGAGGAGGACGTTCACAGTCCTTACTTTTTAGCGGGGCGTGTTTCCTCGTGTTGTTTCCCCTTACACCCCTGAGGTGGCCACCGTAGCGTCTCGTTCGATTACCGAGTGGCCCCGATCTGAAGCACTCACTGACCGACGGACAGGCGGCCCTGCTAACCACATGTCAGGCGCTGCCGTCCCTTTGCTTTTTCGCAGCGAAGCGCGCTCGTCTACGCGCGGTCGCCTTCGTTGGCGGCTGGATGGGGAGGAAGGTCGTTCGTATGCCACGCGCAGACGGTCGCGCCTTAACGAGGCGTGATGCTGGCCGTCGTTTAGCGCCTCGGGGCCCCTACGTCGATACACATTCTTTCCGACTGATCGTCGTCGATCTATTTCTGTGCGCGTCTACGTGCTCGCCTAGACTTCCTGCATTGTTCTCTTGTGAGAAGGGACGACCACGTGGCAGCGGGTAGCAGCTACTTTGAATAAAAAAAGCGGTTAGAATGCCGTATAAACCGTTTTCGCCGACAGGCGATGGCTTTGGGTTGGCTAGCGTGGCTATGATGGGGGTATGGGCGTGGCTCAAGTCCGTGCAGGAAAGCTTCCTTACAATGTACTTGCTGGATCTGACCGCCCTCTTGTTCGTTGAAATTTACTTGCCGCGAACTTTGGTTTACGAAAACATTCACTGATCTGTCTCATAATTTGCCGGGAAAGTCCGATGTGACGCATTAATTGCAGCGTCAATTGGTGTTTGCTGGTGCCCATAGTCCGTCCATAAGCCGTCTCCGGAAATCACACAACCTTCTTACACGCACGCTGTTTTTGTTATGCGTGCAAGTGAGCAGGTATTTGTACTCAGTGTGCCTCAAGGATTGAGCGTTTCTTTGAAGGCCGACGCAGCCGTGACAGACGTTTGCGCGGCACATTTGGGAGAGGCCTTGTCAGTCGAAGTTTGCTTGGGCGTGACACTGAGCCTGTGTACAAGGTCTTGGAAAAACGATTCGTGTGCATGAAATAAATCACCACAGTGTACGTCAACTCACTGGGGAACCAGAGCTAGTTTGAAAAAAAAGAAGAAAAAAAAACTAGACATTTTAGTAAGCACTGCAAGTCTCACCTGCGCGGTCACCTTATCACCGGCAGCGCAGGCCACACCCGTCAGGTGCACCCTGTGTAAGGGTAAGATATGTTTCATTACTCACCAAAGTCATAATCCTAACGTAAGCGGTTAAAGCAGAGCATCATTAGCAGGTTTGGTTGCTCGACATTCACTGGCGGAGATTAGTGAAGTGACGGAATCAATATGCCTTACGAAGCCCCATACTTCGTGCACAACCTATATACGCAAAAGCTTCATTTGCGTGAAATTCGTCGAGGGATACCCTACGTGTGTCAGAGAGTACCCCTTGCGAACAGATGTTATGAATACTTTTACTTATCTTTTCGTGTTGCATCCTTGTGGCAACTTACGAAAATCAATTGGCCATTTGTTCCCGCACTCAACTGTGGGTCGTCGTCGGGGTAGCACGTTCTCGTGCCGCCATTGTCGAGAACGCGCGCACTGCACAGCGGCAAAGTAAAAAACAAACCGGTGTCCTCAATTCTAGGGGCCGCCAATGTAGCCCCACAAATACAGTAAACCCTCGTTATAAACGAATTCCCCGCGACAGGAAGCTGGCTTCGTTATAAGCGGTATTTCGTTAAGAGCAGATATGGCTTGCTCTCCCTTCGGAGTGCAGTTAGGACCTCGAAAAACGGCGAATAAAGCGATAGTTTGAATAAAGGGTTTTCGTTATAAGAAGAGTTTTCTGTACCACTTTCCCCCGATGCTAAGGGTCGGTGCTCACCCATCTCACCGCCTTCGCTTTACACCACATCCTTCCACATCTCCATGCACTAGGAATAGGTCATCCCTGTTTACGGTATGGAAACCAGCAACACAAGCTTCCGGGAAAAGGGTAGAGCGCAGGCTTTTGGAAACGCTCCCGGGGATAACGATATCGAAAGGCGGGCGCAGGCTGGAGCTCGGTGGGAGTCGCACGTCTCCACGTGCCACCTTTCGCGCCCAGGAAAAGGGCAACGCGAGACCAGCTGCCACGAACCCGGGGCGTCACGGCGTCACCGAGTGCGACATTCACGTTTAGCATTCGGTTTTCGTCGTTCTCGTCTGTTCTGAGTCCCCCCTTTGGCTTGAGCCGCGTTTCGGTTCCCCTTTGGAACCGCGTGCGCCGCCTGCTTTTCTGTCGTATACCGCATTGCCTCGCCTTTTCCCGCTTTTCTCCCCGTGTATATTTCCTTAGCCCGGGTCGTAAAAACAGGCGCCGAAACGGATACACGCCGAGAACACGTCTCGCGAGAGAACGCCGACGAGAGAAAGCATACAGATGGGCAACGAATCTTTCGACCGGCAAGGTATCCTCGTCCCCCTGCGGATGCCTTTGCCGCCGAGAGATGCCCGAACGTGCGTGCGGGCGCATATTGAACGCATTTGAATGTACACACCGGTACAGGCAGGGAAGGGGGGGGGGGGGGGGGGGGGAGAGAGAGAGAGAGAGAGAGAGATGTACACGCCTGCGCACTCTTGGTGTTCTTTCCAGTTTACTAGCACTAGCAGAATTGGTCAATCTGTTGTCGAATCGAAGTAAGGCCCGGTACGCGCGTTGCGCTGTGAGGGAGAGGCCAGGTTGGAGTAGCCTGCATGCAGGTCTCATCCTGACAGCCTGAATCGACGTTGCCTGGTCGATGTATGCGGTGGAACGAGCTCGTGTTCTCGTGAATGGTCGTTGTAGCACAATGCCATAAATAGCGCGCCTGGCGCTGTTGTACCGGTATACCCGAATGAAACGCGGAAAGAGACGAAGAGGATTTGTGCGCCCTGCGAATGTTCGTTGGAAGAGCAGTGCTGGGCGAGACGTGGCCGCCACAGTGAAAGCGCACATGCCGGGGTTCCTTTTTATTGGTTTTCGCTTATTCATTCCCCTCAACCTTCCTTTCTGCGCCGTGTGTCTGCTCGATCGGTTTAGTGCTTGCTGTTTTCCCGGCAGTTTCATCGCGTTCTTCATGGGAAGTTAGTGAATGATATCCTATAGTTACGACGTACCTAATGTCCAAGTCCCGCCAGTTCATGCCGGTATCCAATATCGAGCTATAAATCTGCTCACCTTTCCGCGCGAGACTTCTTCATCATTACCGTGAAGGATAATCTTCGTGGTAGAATTGAAAGATTGCACTATCATTATACTATGTTTTACCGATGACCCTTTTGTCGTCTTCACGATTTCAACTGTTTCACCAATCTGACTGAATTTGCATTTAGCTCTTCATGTACCTGGCCTCTCGCTCTTCGTCTTTCATAGGACAAAACACAAGACACAACTGATTGCGCGGAATGGAAACTTTGCATCCGCTGAATTGGCGTGACTTAAAAAGTAGGAGCGAATGAATTCCGAGGAAGTTTTTGCCACATACCGGCCGGTGTACGTCCAGCAAAGGCCGCATCCGGTCCTCAACTCAAATGTTTGGCGCGGCAACGTCAGTTGAACCGTCGTCGTCAGCAGGCCTTATGCCCTGGGTCATCACAATGTATTTCGGGAGGCGAAATTTCCTTTAATAATATGATTTCAGTTAAACTTGGCCTCCAGAGGATGTCCAGTTTAGCTAATCTCTAAACGCGAAAAGAGCTGAACGCTGGAGGAACACTTCGCGGGCTTCCTATTGTCTGTGAAGTGTTTACTGAACCCGTTGACCCGTGGAACCCCGAATGCGCGCCGAGAGGGGGGAGTTGAGGGCGGCCGCAACACTGCTGCCCGCGGCGGCCTGCTCAGTGCTGTCTGAGCTGCGCGTGACCGCATGCAGCATCGGTGCGCGCTGCAGTCACGACATCTGTCGATCGCTCACAGTCGGCCCGCACCGACGTTTTCCCGTCGCGCACGCACACACGGGCGCCGAGTAGTTTCGTCCATCAAATTATGATGTTATCTCGCGCCAGGCCGAGAGGAAGGCGCGCAGACAGGCCGGCCGGAGACGAAAACAAGAGCGGAGTTTGTGACTGGCGAGGAAAGTTCTAAGCGCGCCATTTGCGCTCACGGTGGTGGTGTGGGTGAATGCCAAGCTCCCTTTTCGTTGTCGTTTACCGCGTTTGCTAGAGATGTATGCGCAGCACACACCGAGGTCGTTGTTTTCTGCGATGTTCATTAAAGAAAAAAAAAAAAAAAACACGTCGAGACAGGCAGCCGTGAGGGGGGAGGCTGCAGAGTAGGAGCGTGGCTGGTGTCTGTCAAGGACAAACAGGTACGAGAGAGAGAGGGGGAGAGAGTGATATATATATATATATATATATATATATATATATATATATATATATATATATATATATATATATATATATATATATATATATATATATATATATATAGAGAGAGAGAGAGAGAGAGAGAGAGAGAGAGAGAGAGAGAGAGAGAGAGAGAGAGAGAGAGAGAGATTAAAGCATAAAACCGCGTATATCCTCCGATCACAGACGGAGGCCGAATTAATCACAAAAATAAACATGCGGCTAAACAGAGCACGGACTTCAGAAACTTTGGTTATCGTGGCCTGCCAGATCGACAAATGAATGTAATTAAAGTTGTTATAATTAAAGTTGTTATGTACAGAATTGTGCTGCTGAGCACGAGGACGCGGGGTCGATTCCCGGCCGCGGCGGCCGTTTTTCTGATGGAGGCGAAAAGCAAAAACGCCCGTGTGCACGAGATTTCGGCGCACGTAAAGATCCCCTGCAGGTGGTCAAAATTTATCCGGAGCCCTACACTACGGCGCGCCTCATCGCCTGCGTTGCGTCGGCGCGTTAACCGCTACAATCAATCAACCAGTTATGTGCAGAAATGAAACTTGCACGTGAACGGTGCTGTCAGCGTATAAAGAAAAAAAAAAGCGAATGATGCAGAAAAGGCTTCTGTCTACTGAGCACGGCAGACTGGCTAAACCCAGTTACCAGATAGGTAGAATGGCTCTCAAGTTAAACACGGATCCATCGATGTCGCATTAGATGCTGTAGTTGATCGAATAAATGCGCTGTCATCGTTTGAAGCTGCAGAGTTGAGGAACGATTGACTGCTCACAATGCAAATTGCACAAGGCGGTTATAGTGAGCGCTTGTTTTTTGCCGTATACGTCTAACGGAAGTACGCCCAAGCCGATGCCGCGGCGATGCACCCACACACACAGACCTACGTACACTTATACGCGAAACCGGCTTGATTGATGGTGGTAACGGTTCGAATATACGCCGCATCAAACAGGAAGTTCTAAAGGTAGCTGTAGTTTTGAAGCTATTGGTACTTTTGCTCAAGCGAAAAGGGTTTGCCGATCGAATCTCGGATTACCGTATACTGCACTGGCACCATTTTGTAACGTGAATAAACGGATCGTCGCTTTACTTCCTATTCTGTTCTTACTTCTTGGCACATTATTTTTTTATACATTCGACGTGTACCTGAACCTATATACATTCGCACTTTTCACTTACGTCTGTCCTTAATTGCGTTTTTATTAACTGCAAAGCAATGACGCGTTGCTAAGGTCTTGTTGGCTGATTGACGCCTTGCACGCTTGCCGCATCCTCTAGAAAGAAACCCTTGCTTTTGAAGTTGCCTGCCTTCCCTCAGAACTATCGCAACTTTCTTTCTAACGCTCAATCACTTTAAGAAGAAGAGAAAGAGGCATCTTGCATCGCATTACCGAGATCTATAGGGCCGCCTTCGCTAACAGTTCTTTAGAGGGACGTTCTGCAGACGGCGCTGTGGCGTGAGTCGCTTACAATCTGCTCTGATGTGCCCAGAAACCCCCTCTTTCCCCCTCTCCCTGTTTTTCTCCGTCTTACTGGCTGTTCGCGCACGTACGTACACGGTGGCGTGTACGTGACGCCCAGATCTTTTCCCCGGCGCGTTTGACAAGTCGCCGACGAACGTGAGAGGCTTAGCTGGGGCCCGACTTCGATCGCTGGCGCAGCCGTCTCGCGCGCTCTCCCCGCTTCCTCTACCCCGTCCACGTGCCACCCCCCCCCTCCCTCCCTTCTTCGTCTTTTGCGAAGACGGAATCGAACTGGAGGCCGCAAAGAGTCGAAAAAGGAGACGGGAACACAGGAAGAAAAAAAGCAAGCGCCTAGGAGGCGCATTCTAGACGAGTAAAGTTGTTCTTTCGTCGCATTTGCTCTGCCTCGAGGACGATGCTTACTCCTGCCCCCTAGCAAACATAGTAAGCGTTGTGTCAGCTCCTCAATAGCGGTTCGTGCTATTCTGGAAAGGCGGGAAGTTCAAAAGGCATTCTGATTTTTGTTGCATGCATGTGTTAAGTACGTCTGAAGTGTTGGCTACCCAACAGGTCAAAACACTAAGAACACGAGACCTCCGCTTCACCGTTCCTGTTGCGTGAATGGATTAAGCACCCAACCTCGTTCATCCTCCTTGTCCCGTTGCCTCGGCTGCAGAGCGTAAGATGTCGAGCGGTGGCGTGCACGTTTACAAACTTGTCTCTCCTACGCGCTATGACGTAACATCTGAACGTGGCCAGTCGTGAGCTTTCTTCAGACTCGCGACTTCGGCTGTACACACCGAGGGCACGCTCTGAAGTAGAGATGTGCGCTTTCGTTTGACTTCTGCTGCTATTGGAGTTTCCCCGTGTCTATCAGTCGAATTGGGGTGGCCTTATCCTCAGCAGTGACCCACGCTTGGCCTGCCCGCTATCACGCACCGTTTGCGGACACCTGTCGCTTTTGTACGGTCCCTGCTTCCGAATCCGACACGAGCCACCTTCTATGGACCTACCCTGCCCTTCAAACCTCTCGCCTGCAACACCTCCGGGGCACAGGGCTCCATCCTGGGAGACCCCCTGATCTACAGCGGTGGATATGGGGCCCTCAGTACCGGTCTCTGCTGACGTTTCTGCGTGAAACAAGTGTGGTGTTGTGCATATAACTGTTATGGCGTAAGGCAAACTCTCGCAAGAAAAAAAAAAAAAAAACATACACATCATGGCCGGGCCAGAATATAGTGTAAGCGCGCGAGCACTTTCCAGTGTACCGCACATGACCGCCTCTGTCCCAGCTCCGAATACAACAAAATGTCTTCTGAAGAAACCCAGCCCTGGAAATAAGCAATGCGCTGTTAAAATTCGTCTCCGCAGCGGTTGGCGTAAATGCGCACCTGCGTGCGTGCGTGCGTGCGTGCGTGTGTATGTGTTTATTTATTTCTTTGTTTGCAAGTGAGAAAGAGCGAATGTCGGCCTATAGGAACAGGCTCGAAATGTGTTTTCCTCTGTTTTCTCCGGTTTGCAGAATTTCCCAACTCGCCGCACAGTCGGTACAAGTAGTAAACGAGAAGCCCCGTGGCGCTTCCGTGCTCTCGGAAGCGTGTCCACGTACGTGTGTACGTGTGTGCGTCTGTGCTCGCACGCGCACGTGTACGTATACCTCCTGCGGGGAGCGAGGGCCGTATACACGTATCCGTGGCGCCGCGGCGCACCTTTTTACGAGTCTTCCCTTTCACGGAGATTTTTATGATCGGCGCCGTTGCCCGGCGCATTAGACGGAATCAATAACCCCCGCTCCCTCGGCCCTCCACGTCCCTTATTCGCCCGCTTCGGCGCCTCTGCGCGCTCAGCGGGATCGCGCACGGAGGACTCGGAGAGCGCGCCCGGAGCGACTAAATGTTTAAACTGCCGCGATAAAACTCCCGATCCCTCCTCGTCGTCTTCGTCGTCGTCGTTCCAGTCGTCTCGCTCCCCCCTTCCACGTTTTTTTCTTCGACTTTTCCGAACTACATTTTCTCTACAATACCATCGAATCCCCCTCTCCACATTCGGGCACAACCTGGGAAATTCGTGTTTTCATCCATCGTGCATTAATCTTCTCTTCGTTTGTCTGTTTAGTTTTCCTGTGGGCACCGGGTCTCTTTTTTTAATTTTTTTTTCATCGTAAGGAAGAGCTTTGTGGGCTGTTTGAAGAAAGTTTGATAGAGTTCGAAGGCGCCTGCAGGAAACGAAGAGTCACGTCGTATCCGGTGCTTCGCAAAGTGGCGGCGTATATCCGTATGAAATGACCGGGTTGTGAGGTTTGAACGCAAACTGTCCCCGTGCTGCGTTGCTGATACAAAAACAAATGACGTCGAAAGAAGAGTCGTTGTCGAGCCAACTTGTGAAATAAAACAGGTGTGATTATAAACGAGTGGAATGAAATATCGATTCGGCGTGAAATGGTGGTCCAGCAGATTTATTTCGTCAACGTTCATTCTCAGTTACCAGTACGAAATGACTCGAATGACTCGAGTCCTCGAGGGAGCAAAACGTGTAGCTTCTGGTGCTCCACAGGTGGCGAACCATATTTCCTTCGTTAAATACCAAGCGAACGGCACTCTCACGGGAAAAAAATGGGCGCGGGAAGACGCCATAGGGACCCGCGGCTAACTTGGATGGGCTGTTCACACCGATCAAGCAACGTCTCTTCTTACAAGACGTATGCATCCCGTCTTCGGACGTAAGCATTTCCAGATTACATCCGTTGCCTACCATGAGATTGCGGTACGCAGACATGTCTTATACCCCTGCTACACTGGGGTCCAAATGTCATTTGAACCAAATGTCATTTCACTCAAATGGGTTGCTTCAAATGCCATTCAGAATCCGCCGTGCTACACTACAATATCGATGGCATTTGAAAGCTTTCACAACTGTTCGCTGTGCTGTAGTGGCGCTGTTGTTGCCCCGTTCCGTTTTCGTACACTAATACAACAATCAAACTTAGGAGCAGTCCGAGGCAGTAAAATGATATCAAATTAGAAGAGACACCAGTTTTGACTCTAAATATGGCTGTCTTGCATTGTTTTTGTTTGTGTTTTTTGCAACTGACCCACTGGTTTTGAGAGTATGAAAATTAAATATGTTGATTTCGTATTTTAAGTCAATAAACAGTGAACAAAGTTTCACAAACAACAATATTTTGTTTGTTTTACGTACGGAAGTATTATATTTTTTATTGCCGATCGAAGACGCTGCGTCCGAGAGTGCTGGAAATGGCATTTGAAATCTTAAATGTCTCTCTCGGTGCTCATTTGGCTCAAATGTCATTTGAGCCAAATGGCATTTAAAAACCTAGTGTAGCAGCATAACTTGGCATTTGAGTCAAATGACATTTGGTTCAAATGACATTTAGACCCCAGTGTAGCAGGGGTATTAGAGCAGCGTTACTTAAAGTGAAAAAAAAAAAAAAAAGAAATATGAATTCAGTTCGTGGTACTTCACTTAAGCAGTTTAGAGCTGTGGTCACAATGCCAAAGGAATAATAAAAAAAATGCTAGAGGAATCTGAAGCCAATGGGGATGACAGGGAATGAATCAGTAGCCAAGAGCGCTCTAGTTCCTTTTTTTCTGCTCTCTTTGGCGTTTTCGCTAGCCGCTGCGTAATTGGCGGCGTAATGCATTACCCTTCACGCCCCGTCTCTTCTCTGGGTGTCGCTTTTCCGCTCGATTACGCCTGCACGTGATTCATCTAGCGCGCTGCCCCGTGGCGAAGCCGCCGCGCTCGTCGCTTTTTATCTCGTGCTGCGAAGGCGACGACGACGACGACGTTTCGGTAATTGTCGCCTCTGTCCGTGGCTCGGGTTACGCTCGGTCGCGGGAGAGCGCGCGACCGCAGCGGCAGCCGCTCAGTTGGAAGCTTATCGGCCGCGTAGGCCATGCGGGGCTAGCGCCAAACGCGCGCGGTTTTATAGCTTTTACTTTTTTTTTCCCTTTTGTTTTGCGGCGGTGTGTCGATCGGGCGTATCCAATTGCGTCAGGGCTGCCGTTACGCCGCAGAAGCGTACGAAGGACCCCGCTTGAAGCAGATAGATATGCTCGCGCGCTCAGGGCTAAGCTGCTTTGGAAAGATAAAAAGAGAGATTGTCCGTGGGATGAGGGAAAATTCGAAACTGGCGCTCTCGAAGGAAGGAGCCTGCAGCCGCAGGAATGAGCCTACTTAGAGAGGTAACAAAAGAAAGTCGTTCGCGTGAGCGAGGATGGAGGCGCGTCGATGAGGAATGAGAATGAGAGGCTCGTTAAAGAATATCGCGAGTGGAGCCGTCTTATCCAAATGCCGGACGGTAAATGGAGACGAGGGAGAATTGAAACCGGGCGTTTCGGGAATCGCGCCGCCGGCACCGGAGAAGATGATCGCTGCCTTCCTCCTTATTTATGATAAGCCATTTATTTCGCCCTTGATTGATCTATATTTACTTCGTCAGAGTCGTCCGTTTCTATTACGCGCCCCCCGCGTTGCGTTTTCTTTTTGTGGTGGTTATTGTTTTGTTGGCTGGGATTTTTGAGTTGCATTCTGAATATTTTTGGGGCGGTGGAAAAGTTACTAGTTCGCCACCTTGAGCGATGACGGAAATGACTTATTGCGGGAAAGGAAAAGCTTCAGCCGAGGAGTAAAATCGAAGCATGTGCGGTAACCGTCTCGCGCAAATCCAGTGATCGCTTGAGTTGCGTCTACTGCTTTAGCTTTCGCTTCGGGAGGCCGTACTGTTCAAATTGGGATTCATTGTGTTTCCTGCACTGTTTATGTAGAAAAAAAAAGCCCAGGGGAAAGGATGAAGAACCGGTTCTATGTCAACTCGACTGGGTCCTTTTATTCTGTACAAAGCAGTGAGAGTGCGCGGACTGTGCAGGGGTTAACAGCATGTAGCATTAAAAAAAGAAAGAAGCGAGTGGAAACCGAGATTTTATCGTTGTGCGCGAAAAGAAAAAGAAAAACAGACAACACGCAAATGTAGCATCACAATAAACTACACTGCTCTTCCTCTTCTTTTTATCCCCATCTTCATCCTCCGCCCCCTTCTTTTTTTTCGGAATACGAGACGAACAGAGAAAAGACACGAAGCTGCTTCGCATTTTCACACTCGTTCTGACGCAGATATTTGCTACTCGAACGCGTTATTCCGGTGCTCATCATGAGACGTGCAGGGAGTGGCGAGAAGGTGCACCCTGCGGTGCCCTCCTCGCAACATCTGCCCTTTCCCGATTGTATATTATTACAGGCAGCAGGACGTTAGGAATCTGCGAGTGGCGCCGAACATATCGTTTTCTGTTCACTCGCCGCTGTTTCTGCTCCTTTTCTCCTCCTGCCACTGTTTCCCGTGTCGTTGTGTTTCGGCGCGCTCCGGAATTTGTCGACTTCGCCTCCGCCGCTTCCGTGTCGGTTGGTGACTCGGCTCGCTCTCTCTCTCTCGCTCTCTCGCGCGCGCGCACACGTGTATGTGCGGCGAGAGCCGCGGTCTCGGCCGCGTGACATACGACCAGAAATGTCCCCGGGGCTGGCGCGTGATCAACGGCGCGCCTTTTGATCGATGGTGGCCGCACATTCGCGACGTGCGAGAACGTTGTTCCCGCGGTGCGCGGGTACGAGACCACCGCTCCGGTCGACCGGGCAAAGGCGCCCACCCGTGCGCTGCACATCCTCGCGTGCGAGCCGATCGAGCGGAACTAACACGTTCTCGATGAGAAAGAAAAAAAAAAATGGTGAAGCTTGCACTAAGTCGCGCAAGGCTTGAACCATAGCGAAGCTAGCGGATTTCTTTCCATGTAAGCACTGAAGGACACACCACCACGCGTTGCATTAGGTTTGAATTTATTTACATGTTCCGTCGTCGCTTTCACTGTGGCAGTAGTAGTCATCGTCATATCCATCTATATCGTCGTCTTCCTCACGCACAACTGGCGAGCTCGTGTCGCTATGTCTGCAGGCTTTCCCATTTCTCCCAAAGTGTAACGCGTCAGCACGCGCTAGACCCGGCGGCAACCGGGTTCGGGAACTGGGCGTCTGTAGCGAGAGCTGTCTTGTGCTCCCCCCTTAAGGCGCGGATGCAAGTGAACTGTTTCATTCGTGTTTTCTTTTTCTTTTTTTTTTCTTTTTTTTTTTTGCGAGCGCCACGCGCAAGCCTGGATTACGCCGGGCGCTACCCGTAAGGCGCGTGCTCACGCGCACGGTAAACGGCGGAAGTAACTATGGCCCGGAGTTTTCCGATGACGCCGTACACATTGCGGCCAGCAACAACAGCTTCGCTGTTAAAAGCCTCCTCGTGACGTCATCTTAGCAGTCGCCCGACAACAGGCATTCCGTTCTTTTTGACGACTCAAATGGAGGAATTTTGCTGAAGCGGAACTCCGCCCGCGAGTAACGACTCGAAGAATGGGGGCGGGAAGACTGTGTTTCGGATTTTCTTCTTGTGGGATGTGTCGCCGCACGAACCATGTACCGTGTGCGGGCGAACGCCGCTTACGAAGATCAATGGATAGAGGAAAAAGAAGAAATGAGAGAAAAACTCGGAAGAGACGCGCGGTTGGCCCTGTCGAGCCCTTTTGTAAATCGGAGCTGACATTCGTCGAAGCCGAAGTGGGCCAAGGGGAAAAAAAGGACAGCCTGCGGTGCTTCTATCGAGAAGTGCGAAAGTACGCGCCAAGGAACGAAAAACGTCGGTCGTACATGGGTGTCGCACGCATATGGCACCCTTGAGATCCGCTGTCATACTTTGGTGGTCGCGATAGGGCCGTATATTTCTTTGCCGATGGAAAAAGCCATTCTTCACAGTCTTTCTCGCGTGCGCGGCTCTCTCTGTGCTCTCGTGAGTGCCCTGCAATCGTTCGTGCCGTTTTATTACTTTTTTTTTCGATTGACGAACAGAAATCCATTCATCATACGGTTTTCCGTCGTGTAATGACGAAATTTGCTGTTCCTTTAACGGTTCCAAGAATATGCGCTGTTTCTTATTTGTGGATCTAACAGCAGGATTAATGCCCGTTGCCGCCGTGTGCAAATTTACTTAGTTTAGCAAATATATTTGCGTCCGTAGGTAGCCGCCGAAGCGCGAAATTCTTCATGGCATACTTCTTAATGCAGCAGAAGCGATTTGGTATTTGTTATTCCCCGCGGATGCTTCAGGCACACGCAGCAAACCCTTCCGACTGCTGTTAACGTCGACGAGTAAATATTTTAAGTTGTGTTTTTCCTCGTTGTCGCCGGCGTTATGAGAGGGAAAGAGAATGTATCCCGCTCCAAATGGTCTAGTTATTTTTTAGGAATACCTTAAAGAAACCAATGGAGGTGTAGCACAAAGCAACATCCATCTTAGCACTATCCGTCCGCCACTGCTACGTCTCAAACCGTAGGTAGCAGAATCCGGTTTCACAGTAGTTAAAAGCCGCTGTTGTGTGCTTTGGAGAAATAGCACAGCACGGTCAGCGGTGTGTGTGTGTGTGTGTGTGTGTGTGTGTGTGTGTGCGCGCACGCACACTTACACGCACACACTTGCACACACACGCACACATGCACATGCACACACACACACACACACATGCACACTGGCGCAAAAACAGACGCAAGTGGGGCCGGACCACCGTCGTGGCTTTACAGGCAGGCGCATCACTGCCTCCTCGAGTCGCATAACTCGAAGCCCCCACTGTGGTTGTCACGTGACCCGTGTCTCGAAGAAGTTCCGTGCCCCATCTTTCTCCCTCCCCCTGCACTGCTACAGCAGCGGGGGGGGCGGTGCCTCCGACCCCTCCACGCAGACTTGCCCCTGGCGCCCCGTCTCCCGCGCCTTCTTACAGCGCAGCAGGCTGACGCGGTCAAGCAAACACTGCCGCTCCGTCGATGCCGAAAAGAAATAGTAACCTATCTGGCGGCCATCGACAGCCGGCTCTGCAGAATGAACCGGCCCTTCCACTACGGCTTCATCTCAAGGGCGAAGGAGGGGAAAGGGAGCGGGGGAGGAAGGAGTCGAAGGGACCGCGTACGCGGCCGGAGGGGAAGGGGGCGAGAAATGTCTCGCGGACGTTTTCACTCTATTTGTCTTACGACTGTTGTTCGCGTCCGGTGTGTACGCTGTTGGAGGCTGGACGGCAAGGCTCCCCGATAGAATTCCCTCGCTCGGTGTCGGTGTTTTTCTTTCTCGAGGCGTCGCAATCACGCGGGGAGGTGGGGAGCCTCGGGTTTTGTTTCTTTGTCCACGGTTTGAAAGACAGCAGGCGGACAGCTGGATTCGTGATAAATGTGTGGGGGATCGAGGCCTGTGCGGCCAAAGGGCTCCTTTATAGGGTATCGTCCGGTCACTTGCTAGCTGCGTAAGGAGCGGGGCGATGCTTCGTCGTGGTTGGCAACACTGGAGGAAACCTACGGATGCAGTTTCGCGAGGGTTACGCTCTGGTCCCCGGTGGTTGCCGCGGTGAATAAACCGTGTGCGTTAGGCGACGGATTTTTGCAGGCTCCTTAGCTATTCATGCACTTTCAAAAGGCCGCGCTTTTGTCCGGCGAAGTTTCTGTTTTAATTAGGCAATGTAAGCTTCGTACGGGGCAGCACTGCTAACCACATCTACAGATGGCGTTCGGGGTGTTTAAAAGGTTGTGAAAAGTAATAATTATGTATAACTGATGCGGTGAGATTTGACAAGGCATAGGTTTGGGCGAGTTGGTATAACTTATTTGAACGTTCAGTGCGCAAACTACACGAAGACGAAGAAAGAAGACGAGATTGTCTCGTCTTCTTTCTTCGTCTTCGTGTGGTTTGCGCGTTGAACGTTCAAGGGTGAGATTGGGACCGAGCGTGCCCTTTGGCCAGCAAATATTTATAATCGGGACTGCGCTATACCGGGCAGGCGTTAAACTGGGGTAGGCGACTGCTGTGAAGTTCTTTGTTGTCCTATCGCATGCATGCAGTGGCATAGCGTCTTGGATTTTACAAAAGTGAAAGCAAGGACAGTCAGTGCAAAGCCCTCGCGGCGGGAAATTTTGTCAAATGGGTAGTGTACAGTTGGCCTATGAACGAGCGCCACATGACCGAATGTTTTGATGTACTGCTTCCGATAGGGGCAAACTTTCGCGCTGCTCAGTAGTTTCGCACTGCATGAGCTTTCTACGCGATTCCGTCCGCTGCTTGGTTGGCAAACTTTCTGTAAAGGGTGCATTACTGCACTATAACGCGTGCTGAGGGAAAGCCAACTTTGTGAACGACGTGGCAGCGCTGTATGTGGACCAAATGAAGTTCGGACTTTTGTAGCGGGTTTTTAGCACAGATGCTCGGTGGCGCCGATTCTCGCTTATGCTCCTAAGCGAACATCAAGGCGTAAGCGCAATTCCTCCTTAAAAGCGAACGTTTAAGGCGAAAGCATTATGGCTTCCCGCGGCGGTATTTATTTAGCCGACCCACTTTTGCTTTTTCCTTAAAAGTTAGGCGACCATAAAAGGCCAGATTTTTCGCCTCGTAGGGCTCATAATGCTTTCGCCTTGAAAACTTTTACTCTGAGTTGTGACCTACTCCTGACGTCTGTTTCAGGGCGTCTCAAATTTTGGCTGTTTTGGTTCTGTTTTCACTGGTGCTCGCATGCCGAGTTCAGCAGCGACTACATAGAATTTTCTAAGCGTACACTCTTTTTAGTCCCGAGGTGCCCGTTTCGTCGTGTCGCCAGCAGGTGGTATTAAAAAAATTCGGAAGAAAATGAGGCCCGTATCGCGGCGGCGTTTTCCTGTTTGTCGCGGGCGTGGGTTGGTAACGTTGGCCGGTGTCGCCACCGTTGGTGGGTGTACGGTCTCTTTCAGCCGGTGCCCCCGGCTGAGAGCCTCCCGCTCTCTGGGCGAGGTCGGGGCGATGACGAGGCCGCGGAGGTCGTCCCCGAGGAGCTTGTTTGATCGGAAGGAGTTCGCCGCTTCGGTTTTCCGAGATGAGGACGGCCGGAATAAGCCTGCTCGTCTCGGTGGGCTCTTTCCTTCCCTCCTTCCATCCATGGCTTCTTCTTCTGCTTCTTAGCATTCACTCGCGTTCCTTCGTTACAGCTTGTTTGTATTTAGGGCGTAAGCCCCACTTTCCCCTTTCTCCAGGCCCTTCGTCTGAGCTCTCTCTCGCTCTTTTATCTGCATACATTGATCATGAGCTTTCTTTGCAGCTTCTTCCGGCCTCTCTCCCTTAGAGGAGACCGTTTGTCTTTTTTTCTTTTTCTCGAGCTTCCCTCATTTTGTATCTACATCGCATCCTCCCTCCTTCTCCTCCTCTCCGGCCTCCGCGCTTCGTTCCTTGCCTCCGTCGCTACCGCATGAATTATGGGCTCCCTCATCGCGTCTTCTGGCCCGTCGCCGCCGCCGCCGCCGCCTGTATAGGGCTCCGCGCTGCCGCTGCTGCTTTTGCCGTCGGTTCCTGCAGACGCTCTGTCGCTCGCTGCTGCACTCTGGCCCCGACGGCTCTCTCTCTCTCTATCTCTCTCTCTGAACGTGCATTCTTTCACCTCTTCATTTCTTACTTCTTGTTTTTATTCTCCCTTCGTATTCGTGTTGTCGTTCCTCTCTTAGTCTTCTTTTCTTGCGCTCTTCGACTATTCCAAATGCTTGCTCGCGAAAGCCTGCGCCGCTGTGTGTGTGTGTGTGTGTGTGCCTGCGCGTGAACTCTCGAGGAGTGCTCTGCGAAATTAAGGGACTGCTTCGGCGGGCCTTTTTATTTTCTTATTCATTTTCTTCCGTGGATCGACTCGCCGCGGTCCGACCGAAAAGGCACTCGCCGGATCCCGCGAGGTTTGGGTGTGCGCTGCCCGCAGAAAAAGAAAGAGAAAGAGCTCTTGTCGCCCGTGTCTTCGTAGAAAGAAAGTGGGGCAAAAAATGTTGCCGCATAGAATGAAAAGAACCGCGGGCCCTTTATAGTATGGTAGCGAACTAAGGCTCCAGATCTGAGAAATGAACTACTTTGGGGCGGGGAGACCTCAAGGGTTATCACGCGAATGTGCGTAAGGGCGCGCGTTTGTGTCGTATAGCTGCATTCGTTGAATGAGAAAAGAAAAACGAGAATGAAGTATGGGTGTCGTACTTGATGAAACGTAAAAGCAGGCGTATGCGGAGGCGGTCCCGGTTCATTTTTCTTAAAATCCCAACGGTGGTTTCATCCGTTGCCGCTTCCGCGCTCTGCTAGCGCTAGGAAGAAAAAAAAAAAGTCATGGCAGGGTTCCTTTGATGAAACCAATGTTTGCCAACGTTGTGTAGAAATTCTGGTTTTTTGGGGGAGCGCGCAGTCTAATAATTACGTTTCCCAGCATCAAGCGCACACTGTAGCATGTGCTGATCACGTCAATACTGTTGTAGGCCTCTATCAGTGATTCAAGTGACGATTAATGGAAATCAACGTTAAGGACAACCCTGTGACGTCGCCGTCTTTTGCTCTTGTCTAGACCGTGTCGTCTGTCGGACCTTTTGCCCAGTCAAGAAAGGACTGATCAGGAAACCTCGTAGTTAAAGAGAAGGGCGTCGGACTGCTACGCTAGTTCGTAATAGGAGCCTTAAGCAAACCCC
>NW_027526422.1:47946971-47997750 GCF_048455015.1 Haemaphysalis longicornis | reverse complement strand
ATAGGAACCTTAAGTAAACCCCCGTTATGACGAAGTCTTGGGGAGAGGAAACTGACTACGTTATAAGTGATACTTCGTTCAAAGAGGGGATGGTTTGCTCTCTCTGCACTATTGGACCGTAAAAGAAAAGCTTGGAATCTAGCGGGACTTCGAATAAACCGATTTTGTTATTACGAGGATTTACTGTTCATGCCAGTTAAAACGAGCTTAATCACTCGCGATATCACTTCTTTTTGTCCACACTCGTTTGCGATTCGTATTCTGCCTCTCGCTGCATTTCTTGCTCCGCTGCCAGCTGAATGAAGCGCATCCGTCCGACGGGGCAGCGCAGCCGACTCCGCCAATCACAACTGTGGCGTAGCACGATTTAGTTCCAGCGCGGAGCCCTTCACCGCGCCCTTCGCGCCGTGAGCAAGCAGGGCTCCGAAAAGAAAAAGGGCCCATCTCGTGGGCGCCGTACTGTCTCGCCTTTAAACAAGGCTGATTGCGTTTCTTCAGCACGGCACTCGACCCTCTACGCTCTCTCCGCTTTTCTTTTTTTACATTTGATGAGCTCCTTTGCTCGGTGAGTACATAACAGCACTCAGTGGCCAACGGAAACAACAACACACTCGTGATGAATGGGCGAGCCAGCGGCGTTGTTCTTCGCACTTTCTTGTTTCCACGCTGCATGTCTTCTTTCCCTCTCTCGCCTCGTTGCGTTTTTGCGGGCGTTTTGTTTTCAATAAGCGCCCCGCCGCCGTGGCGAAGTTTAAGAAGAAGCAGCAGCTTTGTAGGTGCCTTAGCCGGCGCGCCGCAATCGTGAGAGAAACAGCGTTATGGATGGCCGGCGCTCTCCGCCGCCATTTGGTGCAGCGAGAGAAGCTGGCTACGGCAGCGGACTTTGCGAACTTGCCGAGGCGCTGGAGTCGCTCGAAAGCCGAACAAGGGGAGAAGAAAGCGGAACATTTTGCCGGCCAGTAAACGCTACGGAGTTGGCGTTTTTCTTTCTTTCCCATTTTAACGAAGTACTTCCTCTCCGAGCCATTGTAACGATGTCTTCATCCTCTCGCTTGCACGCCAGAATGAGAGAGGGGGGCGCAGCTCGGATATCTCTTTTTCTTATTTTTTTTATGGCTTGTGCGTGCCTCCCACTTTTAGCGTCGCCAGTAAGCGAAAGAAAGCATGATTGGGAGTAAACCGACCCCCACGCGAATGGTCAGGTTAGGTAAGCGCGCTAGGCTGCGGGAGTCGCAGATAACGCGTTCGCGTGATGGTGATACGTGATCCCAGCGCTTTTTCACTCGGCGCGAGCTCTCTAATATTTGAAAAGCAAACGTGGAGTATCGGTTGAACCGAAGGAAGCACGTTCGAGGTGAAGGGAAGGGGAGTTAGAAGAGGTGGGACGACGGATGAGATAAAGGATGAGGAGGAGGAGTTCGGAACTAAGATAACGCTTTTGTGCCGCAGCCGCCGAAGCACGCGAAAGATTTCGCGGCTTCCCTTTTTAAGGGTCCGGCGTAAAGAGCTTTGCCTTTTTTGGAATGCGGCGGCACGGAGGCTTCTCTCCTGGCGACCACTGCTCGCTCTACCGGCGGCACGGGTCGGCGTTCTTATCAGTCGAAATACCGCCTTGAAAGTTTGTGGCGATGACGTCTCCGTGGACCTGTTTTATGCTTCGGCGCCGTCACGCACTCGCTAAGTACGACACTGTTTGCTTTTATCGCGAATTTATTTTTGTCCTCCACCTTCTCCTCCTCCTCCCCGTTTCGGCAAAATACCGGAATGTCTATATGTCTTAGGTGGGAACGCGAGTCCGATGACTTCGGGGAGGACGGTGGCGACGAGGAAGGAAGTGGTGATGATGTGGTGGCCTGCCTCTTTGACCAGGTTGGCATCGGGTTTAGTTGCCTGACCGAAAAAAAAAAATGAAGAGAGAAAACCAGAGCAAATAATGAAGAAAATAAAGAGGACGAAAACAACGAACAGTAGAGTAGAGTCGCTGGAACATTTTGTCGTTCTGAAGTTAGCCTAGCTTTCAGCGAAGCCCTTCGCGGGCTCTGGCTGTCGGCGCCAGCTATACCAGCTTGGAGGCGAAAAATGAAAGACGCTTCCTCGAATTTATGAGATGCATCAACTCTGGCTTGGATCCTGGTATAGCGGTGGCGTACGTTGTTGCCAGGGCATGGGAAGCATGTTATTCGGGGCAATCTTGCCGGCTTGTATGATCGGCATTCTAAAAAGTGAAAAAGAACTTGAACTGAAAGAAGAGACGTGACCACGACGGGCGCTAGTGTCGAAGTTCCATTATCACCAACAAACCGAAACATCTGCGTTCTGTATGCTTGGCTAGTGGACGCCTCACCATGGAAGTGCTCTGTAGGCAGCGATATTCTCAACCTGCTTAGCGTATTCCTCAACCGGAAGATTCATTGTTTCGTCAGGCCATATCCGCTGTACAATCTGGCTCCACACGGTTAGGTCCGACGATCTTCGTTGTCCGCGAATATCGGCGTTCAAAACGATTAATAAGCGTATAAAATACTTATCGAGTGATCTACTACATGCCAGCGATCACGTGTCGCCCTGCACTCGCGGGTGCCCGAGATATTGGCGGCGCTGGACGGACGTAGTACGCGCGTTTATGTATCGACGCGAAATTATCGGTGTACGGCGCGAATTATTTATTGGCCCCATCCCGCGTAGGCCCTCGACGACGGCGCGGAATGCGTAATGAGACGCGTGTGCCAGCGTTGCGGCGGACCACCGCTGCTGCCGGTTGCGAACGAACACTGCCGGGTGGTCCGCGGCTTTTACGAGCAATTTTACGGTTATTGGTGTCGTTACTTTTATAGCTGCCCTGTTTTCGTTTCACCCCCCCCCCCCCCCCCCCCACCTTCCGTTCTGCTTCGATGTTTTTCACGTTGTACACGTCAGCCCGTCGTATTCGCCCATTGCTGCTTCATTTTTTAAAGCCTTAGAATTAACTATAATCCAGAAGGACGGCTAGCAAATTATCGGTTATCTTGGTAACCCGATTATTCTTCTTCATCCATTTTTAGTGAATGCGCGAACGCGTAATTTAAATTTAGGGGTTTTAATGTACGTCGAAGCGGCTGCTATATAATGATAATGCTTGCAGTAGTGGGTGGTTTAGGATTAATTCAGATTACTTGTAATTACTTGACCTATTTGCACCGACGCCGCGTTCATAGGTGTTATTTGCGACTTTTTTGTAAATCTCGGATAGGAACAGCCACTGCGGTGTTGTTCATGACAGTGACCTCGTGCTGGGCGGAAGAGTTTGGTAGCCACGTACGGAGTACATGGAGTTACCATAATGACCTATTTTCAGGCTAGTCGGTGCTATCCTCCTTGATTTACTGTTTTACTGTACCCCTTTTAAACTTTTTGCCTGCTCGGTGTTCGCCCATGAGCGAGGACACGACATGCCCGATACTGCTGAATTTGCTCGCGCTTTGGGTTTGATAAGCGCCTGAGCTGAGTGGGTTAATTAGGAGAGAGAACGATAACAGCCTCGTCTCGTGCTGTATACTTGTCGGCGGTATTCGATGTGTAGAACCAGCCCTTTCACGCTCAACACCCACGGCCTCCAAACGGGGTATATATATATATATATATATATATATATATATATATATATATATATATATATATATATATATATATAGGATGTGACACCTGGGCGTCCGTTCCCTCAAGGGAAAGCTAGAAAGGCAAGCACAATGTTTACAGTTCTCGCAACGTAAACGCACCAGCGGAGTTTGCACATTTTACATGTCCACTTTTTTTGCCTCTACGTTCCCCCCTCTCTCTTCCGCCCTGCTTCCTTTATGTCGTCTCCATATCCCCGCAGACTAGCATGTAGGAGACAACATGCCGGAAAACCTCTCTGCTTTCACCTAATAAAGAGCTCTCTCTCTCTCTCTCTCTCTCTCTCTCTCTCTCTCTCTCTCTCTCTCTCTCTCTCTCTCTCTCTCTCTCTCTCTCTCTCTCTCTCTCTCTCTCTCTCTCTACTTTTTCTTGCGTGTTGCAAAACTGAGGGAAAAATGAAGGTAGGAATTGCCTCTTACGTTCTCTTCATATATGAAAGAGATGATCGGCCGCTACTGCAGTCAGCATTTGCTTCCTGTTTTGTGTCCTCCGTATGCATTTCACGGTGACGCTGATACGAATGGCAAAATAGCGAAGAATATCGACGACTCGCTTCAGGGTCAGGCATTTATGCCGTTGTTTCTGTCGAGTATTTTTCATGAAACATCGACGAGCCTATAAGAATGGAGCCCGATAAAAAGTCAAAGCTTTTTTGTTCGTTCGCTACATTTGGAAGTCATTCGAAAACACGGGCGCAAAGTTCGTGGTGGGAGCACGTTTCCGGTGGAAGTTTCAGGAAGTCGAAGTGCCACGCACACCCCTCCTCTGAGCTTGTTTTTGCCAGTGCGCGATTTTTACTGGTGTGCGGGGAACGGTTATGTCCGGGCGCAGAATGTGCATTACGGAGAATAATAGAAAAAGAAAAAAACACGCGTGTTTTATTTCAGTTAGTTTGTTTCCTTTTTCTGTATGTGACTCCTGATCTTCTTGTTCTCCGTGGCTTCTGCGGGTCGATTCATAACTCCGATCATTAGGGCTGGCCCCGTTTGGTTAATGATGCGCGGACAGTATTAACGATAATTAGCCTTTCTGTCTCCACTGCATTACTTCCCCGTGTTCCGTTACGGCGCTCCGGCTACGAATCCGCTGGCGCAGGGGAGATGGCAGCGGCGCGTTTCAGTCGGATGGTGTGCGGGCCAAGAGCAGCGAAAATTAGGCGGACTCAAACGAAGCGCCGAAGGCGAGCGCGCGCCGCCTTGTATATGGGCCCCGCAGGACCCAGTCGTCGTCCCCGGGGTTGACTGCTGCCTGTAAGATAGGCCTGCTTATACGCACCCGGGTCGAGGGCGTGAATGCGCAAAAACGGGGCCCCGCACTCTGTGTAGTGTTTCGGGTCGTTAGGGGCGCAGCGACTGGCGATTAAAAAAATAATAACCGTCGTTACGCCATGCTCGAAGGGGCTGCAATCTGAGAGCTCGGATACTTCTCGTGGTGGCCAATTAATCGTGCGTTACGATGCACTTAACTTGCACTCCTGGTTCGGAGTTGTAATTTTTTAAATTTTGCTTTTTTTTACACACCTCTCGATGTGATGCGCATACTGCCTTTGCTTTTATTTTATTCTCTCTCTTGCAGCTTAATTTGAGTAGGAGGATCTTTCTTCCGATTAGCCTTCGTAAATGAGCTAAATCGGAGCTGTCGAACGTTAAGATTATTAGCTCTGCTTTTGTGAAAAGCGATTTTATCGGCGCTTAGTGGTTCGTACAGTATAGTGCGACGTGTCTTGGGCTGCTTAGGCGTAAGCTCTGGCGCCAAATATCAGTCGCGAGAGCGGTCGAAGTTCGTGATAAAAAAAAGTGCCGTTGTGCGAAGTATTTTTCAAACAGCGGTAAGCGGAAACGTTACCACGCGAAGATGTTGACTCAACGTTGCTTTTATGCTTTATCGAAAGCATGCGCAGTGTCTCGGCGTATTCAGGTTTATTGTTGGCTCCAAGTTGCGCCTATCTTTTTTTCTTTTTTTTTTTTCGAAGGGTAACGAAGGAAACATTAGCAGCTCGTAATCATCGCCGGCAATCATCACATTCGATATGTGACCCATCCTGGCTTGCCCCCCTTTCGCGTATAGTAAGAACATAGTCGCCGCCTCGTCGTCGCCTGCGCGCACCAGTAACGGAATTAGGTCCCCTCCGCGATGATCGATAGCAAGCGGACCCTGAGATTCACAGGCACTGCGGCGCAGTTGTACTTGCGTTTGTGTTAGTGCGTCCGGCGGTGTCGGTTTATGTCTGGGATAGGCGCCGTGCACGTACTCGGCTTCGTGGCTTGCTGCCTTCGCAGAGCGCGCACAAACGCACGCACGCACACACCCGTTTGATTTGACCGGCGGCTAATGGACACGAGGCCGCGTTGCGGACACTCGTGATCATCACATCGAAAGAGTCTCCCCGGGCTCGCGCGATCACGCTAATAAGGGGAGGAAATAAGGCGCGACGAGGGACCGACAAAAGCAAACAGGGCGTGGAGGAGAGGACGCAAACGAGCTTGACCTCGGTACGAGGCGCCCCGACCGCGCCGTGGTGTTGCTGCTGCCTCTCATGCTATGACGCCGCTGTTTCTGCACTTGCCGCCACTGCCGCTGTGGCCGCCGATTCAAGACGCACGGGCTGTTCGTCTATATAGCCGGCGCATTTAGGGAAGCGCCCCCTTAGATGAACATGTTTACTCAACCCGGGCTACGCGCTCCAAACAGGCCGCAGTGAAAAAGAAAGAAAAAATGCGAGGGAAATAGAAGAGGGATTGGGCGGGGAGGGGGGAACTTGTTGTCCCAGTTCTTCGTAATTTATGTGTATCGCAGTCCTGCTTGCTTCCTTGCTACTTTTTCTATTTGTCCGTGGAAGCGTTTGCTTCTCGCAATTTGTTCCGGCTATAAGCCAATGTACACGCGAGGCAGTGGCTTGAACGCAGTCTGATCGCTGCTGCGGCGAGTTCGTTCCATTGAAGCGGGAGATATGGATCTCAGTGGGATATGACTGCAATAGCAGCGGGTAGTGCGAGGCCGCGATACATGCCGGCTCTTCCTTGTGCCGTTTTGCACTCCTTACGCGTCGATCGGCCGCCGGTTTTGCAGGCTTTACCAGTGCACTTGGGTATCCGGCGGGTCCCGTGCTGACACCGGTTACAAATGGGCCGCTCTCCAGCCGAAGCGGAACGAAGAAAACGGGCTTATTCACGGTCGCGGAGGTCGCAGGAAGAAGCCGTACTGTACCTGTTCCGAGTAAAATGCACGGGGAGATTATATACGCGCATCGGGACCGGGGTGATCACTCTTTTCGCCTTATTTAGGGGGCTTTAAAAAAGCACGTCCGAATACCCCGCGTTGTGGCTTGCAGCTCGTCTAAAGGGTAGTAAGGGCTCTGTTTGGACGATTCCGAGGCGAACGGGCTTAACGGTGCGGCCGCAAAACGCTGTAGGCGGCCCGTGGACAAAACCCCCCGCTATCTCGCTATTACTCAAGCCTAATGATGCACACGTACGTGCGTAAGGGAGGGGGGAGGGGGAGATTCGCTCCCTGCTTGGCTTTACGTATACCTCCACGTGTTATTTTTGAGATGTCCGATTGGCGAGTCAGTACACTGCGGCGCCGTTCCGTCTTTAAATTTCGGCAAAATGACCGGTGAAATCTCAGCTTTCCTGTAAAACACAAAGGGGACACCGCGCGCGTTTCATCAATAATGGCCCGCGGGAACCAAGTGGTTCTCTCGTGACGTGTGCGCGTGCGTCACTGTCGCTCGTGGTTGCACAGAAATACACTAAAACGAAAATGAAGGTTGGATTTTTTGGGGGGCTTCCGCATTCTCTGATCGCCCTGCTTCGCTGTTTTACGAGCTCTACTGGATGTGGAAGCAGCGATAAACACCCAATTGACACTGTCGTTCGATCATGCTCGTAGAATGGACTCGTTACTGTATGGAGCGCAGATTTCTTGCGGTTTTGCAGGTTCAGGCCCAGTGTGGTCATCAGCAAACAGTCCCCGACACATTTGCAACTTCAGGCCTTGTTTACCGCTTCCTGCGGGAACTCTCAATCTCGGCGCCGATGCTTCTTCATTTGTAACGGTGCTTGCTGGTGGGCACCGCATGCCCGGCGCTTTTGCACGCCCCTTTTCGCGCACGGCAGGAAGCACTCGAGGTTCGACCCGCGTGGCTGGCGCGCACGGCGAACTTTTCCCCATCGATCGGGCTGCGGCAGGCGCACACCCGTTGTATCGCGTCGGCCGAGCGAAATGCTGCTCGCTGCCAGAGGAGGCATTGACGATCGAACCGGGAGGTGGTGAGGGAGACATTGGCGTGTGACCCGGATACTTCTTCGGTGTAGGGAACTGCGGCACGATTTTGTTTTGTGATAGATTTGGAGCAACCCACCCTTGAAACAAAACCATTTTATTTTTCTTTTTTGCCTTTTTCCTAATCACAGGAATAAAAACGTTTGGAGCTGCCTCGAACAGTATGGACACTTCCCGCTATCATTCCGTATCCTTCTGTGTTTGTTGATGACCGCCCTGTTATTAACTGAAGTTTGTACTCTCCTTACTTAATGCTCTCCCTGAGCCTTTAAGGTGTTATAAATCTAAAAATAAACAAGCAAACAGACACAAACAAACAAACACTTTGAAAGGAAGGGGTAGAGAGTCCTAACTTCCTGAATATCCGCCGGTGTCTGTGGCCTTCGCTCATTGAGGCTGTTGCCTTTGAAGGTACCACGTACTACATTCATAATTGATTTTTGTAGTTATTAAACTCTGTGTTTACGGCACAATGATTAACATTGTAATTATTGCAATTAGGAATCGTGTGTGGCTGACCACACATCTAGCTGTGTCATTATTTCAGCATTCAGTGGAAAGATTTCGACAAAGTAGCTTCGTCGCTCTTTCAATAGAATTTTTTGTCGCTGCTTTCGTTCAGTTCAAAACGCAATCCGAAAACATTTCATTTAATAAATATCCTCCTACAGGCAAGAAAAAAAATAAAAAAGAAGTAAACCACGGCTAAGAAGGCTTCTTTGCTCACCAGTCTCAGCTCGTAGTTTTGCTCTGGAGCGTAACGCACACACCCAGGCTATCAGTAGCTTTCTTCGCTTCTAAACGCCTCATTCTTGCTACAAATCTCTCGCTTGATCGCGCACCCTGCGGTCCTCAAAGAGCAGCGCCGTGATCGTCCCCAGAAGCTCGAGTGCGGGGCGGCTCCATTGCGCGGGGCAGCGAATGCGCTGGTGGCCGCCCTAATGGCTCTGTCGCGCACAAAGCTGGGTTCGCATGTGCGGCCACGATGACGACGACGAGACCGGAAATAGCGCTCTCTTGTGCGCTGAGAAAGAAGGAGGGTGGCGAGCAGAAAATAAGCGGCTTTTTCTCGGAAAAGCCGCCGCTGACTGATTGAGCGTCGTCTGCGCTACTTGTTGCCGCGCGGCCGCTATGTGGTCGCTGGCGCCGCTGCGGCGTCTGGCACGTCCGAATTCCTCCCTCTGCACCGAAAACTGAACAGAGTCGGGCTGTGGCCAGGGGAAAAGAAAGAGGGGGAGAGAAGCCGAAACACACGAGAGAGAGAGAGAGAGAGAGAGAGAGAGAGAGAGAGAGAGAGAGAGAGAGAGAGAGAGAGAGAGAGAGAGAGAGAGAGAGAGAGAGAGAGAGAGAGAGAGAGAGAGAGAGAGAGAGAAGGGTCGCTTCTGCTTCACGGTGCGCGCTTTAATCCGAATGCAGTGACGTCATCCGGCTTGTCGTGTTCGTGTACGGCCCACGGTTTTGTCGCGTACGAGCAAACGCAAGGGATGTCAGTATCCACCCAAGTTCACGACGAGTGAGCGACACATGATTGCCGGTTTTGACCCAACACGAGGCAACCCTTGCGTTCTGAACGGTGCTACTACGAGTGACGTTGTTGTGGCGTGGTGTTGCGCGGTGTAACTCTGGTGCAACATCGCCGCCCAAACAGCGTTCGGTGGGGGCGGAAGTGACTGTGCCCCGTGCTCGAAACCCCGTCCCCCGTTGGAGGATGTGATTTTTATCTCCCGTGTTTTATCTCCTCTCTTTTTCCGCTCGACACCCACTTCACGTTCACTGCAGCGTTGTTTTATTTATTCTTTACTCCTTTTTTTTTCTCTCGTCTCTAGAGATCCCGGTCTTCCCCGGCTTCTTTTAATCAAAACTGTGTCTTTTTTCCTCCCCCGCCTGCTTCCTCCCCCAACCGAGCTCCACGTGTTTTCCGGGCCTTCCTCTCAATCTCTCCGCGCCCAGTGCTTCCTCCCCCACGTTTTCCTGCTGGAGCCAATTTATCAAACTGACGCTTTTAGAACCATCGCGTTCGTCACACCCTTTTACGCAAATAAAACGACGCGGTGCACCGCGCACGCGGAAGAAAGTAAGGAACATTAAAGTGCGCTTTTTTTCCCCTGCTTGTTTTCGTCGATGGCATGCTATCAATCCCCCCGCGACGCTATCCGGAATGAAAAAAGGAAGGAAAGAAAGATAACAACGTAATAAAAAACCGGGGATAAAATTGGGGATCCCACCGTGTTTCAAGAGAAAAGACGCCGAGGGGAAACACCAGGGATCAACGCTTCGGCATAGGCTTTATGCCTGATTTGTATGTTTTCCTCTTGTTCACTTTGCTATCATCCTCTGGCGTAGAAAGGGAACAAAAAAGAAAGAAGAACCAGCGAGAAGGCGGAAATAAACGCGAACCTTAGTAGAGATGCTGATGCGAAAAGACGCGTCGAACGAATGCATAGAGGGATCTGAGTGGCCTCCGCGGGCAAAATTAGACGTGGCGTGAAATTTGAAAAGCGCGCCCGATTTCGGGCGTCGCCCCCTCCCTGCTCGCTGGTGCGTGCATCTGAATGTAAGCGCCCGCACGCACGCACACGAGTACGTGTACGCACGTGCGAGGTGCATATACGATATATGCGCATAACATTGGCGGTCCATACGCCGTGCGGCCGCGGGGGACGGTCGTACGCGGAGGGGGGTGCAATGAAGAGGGCTTTACACGAACGGGGGCTGCTGTCTGTCCTCCCCGGTCGCTGACGTTGCCCGTCTGAGAAAGACTACCGTTTTTTCCTGCCGCGTAGCCCGCCTCCCGCGGGGTGAGTCCTGAGGGTAAAATGTATACTCATTCCGCTTCTGATAATGCCTTTTACTTTTAAATGCAGAGCATTTGTATAACTCACGATGTCACCCGTGCGTCGGCGTCCGCAGCAGCCAGCCTCCCCCTACACTATAAAAAGAAATAACAGTTACCGGCGCCTGGTTTCGATCCCACGACCCTGCGGGCGGAACGCAAGGTAGTACATGGTGCTCTACCCACAGCGCCACAAAGCCGACACAGAATGAAAGGCTACGAACGCGCCTTATATCCTTGACTCATTCAAACTACGTCGTCAGCGGCGTGCGTTGGCGACTCAGCGGCGGGCTAGCGGCGTGGTGTACACGTGATAGCACCAACCCCCCAAACACTAAACGTTAACGCAATACACCCACCCCCTATGCGACGCATTTACTCGAGTCCTCCTCGCGGGAAGATGGGCCCATTTTTTAAGTGTGGAGCACTTCAGGGACCCGGCTTGTCGTCGTAGCTCTGTCCGGGTTCACGGCGTCACGCACCGAAATGGAGGCTTCCGGAAGAAAACAGCTTCCCCTGGTAGGGATAGAATCTGGGTCCCTCGCGTTGCGAAGCTAATGCCTATCACATTGCGCCACAGAGGCACACGTTACTCATATGCAAACTGTGGGGGGTGATCTTCGCGCTGCGCCGTTGCCATGGACGCTGCCGTTGCTAGGCCGCAAATAAGTACGCGATAATATAAAATAAGGAAGGCATCATGAATTAACGCATTAATTACGCCAAGATTACTGAAAACTCAACCCAGTGCCTCTTTATATGCCTTTTGAGGAGCTGCAGCGGCCTCTCTTGTCTACTTTCGGTATCAACACCAGGCTGATACTGAAACCAGTCAAGAGAGGGCGTCGCAGCCCTTCTTGGCGGGAGAGTAAGATCAATCCCGCCTCAATAAGGCAGTGTTTACAGGCGGCGTTGACAAAAGCAACGCACGCACAAGGCACTCACAAGAATAACACAAAGGAAGCACTGGCGAACCACTGTTGCGCACTTCCGACAGCTTTCACGATGATTGGAACTGCTTTAATTCTTTCGGTTGTATACTTTTTCAAGAACAGGACTACGACCGTTCTTTGGAACAACATTACTGGCTTAACCGTGGATGCGTTTGCGAACTCATATCTTCAAGATCCTTGTCTGATCACTTGTTCTGTAACCTTCGTCATATCGTTTTCGATGCACACGGCTTCGAAGCGCAATCCATAATTCCGTAAATTCGGAAAGTTTCGCTAGAATGTAGCGCGATTTTTGAAAGTTTTTCAACGTTTTTTGCGTTTTTCCGGTAAAAAAAAAAAAACGCGTTTCCTGGCTAAAACGAGGCTGAATGAGTTACCATAGGTTAGATCTTTGAAAATGAATGAACAAAGTTGTATTCTGTCTTCAATTGCGCTCGGCTACGTCTCCGGCTGAGCGAGGTGTCACTTCGCATGCAGCGTGCGATTCGTCCCGGCGGTCGCATACTGCCGGCCGCGACGCGCGACACGTCGCGTGGCATCCGGAGCCGGGGCGATGGGGTTCTCCTCAACGACGACACGCTGTTCAGGACCGCGTTCCTCGTCTTTCAACCGGCGCCGCCGACGCCGTCGCTTGTTTCGAGGCCCCGGGTCGCCGCAGGGGGCGATGAACAACGGACGCCCATTCTTCTAATGAAGGCGACGGACCGCGCGCGCTCGCGCTAGGCGCTTGTCGTCGCCTCCGCCGAGAGACCGGAGGAGCCGACGAAAGCTTAATTTCTCTTAATTGCGTGCACCACAGTTTGTATTTAGGCTTAGCGTCTTGTTTTGTTTTTGTTGTTGTTGTTGTTGTTGTTGTTGTTAAACTAACGTTGACTGGAGGCACACAAATCATGAATAATTTTGTCCTGTTATCCAAGCGTATACCGAGCGAACGTATCTTAATCTAACTGGTTGAACTCTTTCTCATAAAGTGACCGCTCAGGCTGTGCACAAGAGCATCTGAATATCTCCCGAATTATCACTAAATACTGAGATATATGATGGAATGAAGGAACGGAACCAGGTACTATAGAATGGAAGGGAAAGTGGGGGGGTGATGGTTATTTCGCTATGTCGGAAAATTTTCACGGATGATCGACGCATGGGCCTTTACAAACATCGCTTGTGTAGCCAGGCGGTAAAGCAGACTGGCCATTTATGGCACTACTGGAGCTCAAAGGTACCAGGGATATTGGGTGTTTGAATGCAAGCGAACATGAGATAGTTTTCTGAATGTAGAGGCGCCGTTTTATATTCTGGTGAAATACAAATAAAGAATACATGTCTGCGAGTTTTCTGGGTGCGTAAAAAAACGCAGAAGATTGTGTAAATTAACCCGCTACCTTTCCTATACGCGCGCCTCCATAGCCTATGGAGATGCGGGGACCTCCGCGGGGCCCTTGTAATTTTGACGTGTTGTCCAATGGACTCCAAATGGAGTTTATTCATCTTTTGCATCGTACATTATGCTATGTGCAATAAAAAAAAAACCAATCAAAGACCCTTTCTTAATAGACAGATGATTAAAATGCGAAGCTTTCTCCCATGCGAACCATGCGAAGTCCAATATTCAAACTGCTTCAACAGTGCCGGAATGGCACGATCAGATAGACATCGGCTTCATAACGCGAGGGACAAGTTCGATTCCGACCACTTGGAGAGTTTTTTCTTTTTTTTTTTCTTTAACCGCTTGATCTGCCTTCGCGTATCATCGTCATCGTTTTGTGAAACCCATTGTGTAAAGTTGGCTTTCCTGCAGCGCGTTTCAAGCGCCGAACGACGCCACCAGTGGGGCATACAAAGCGTCGCTTTAAAATCAGAAATTGGTGCGAGCGTTTCAAGGCTAGCACTGTCGTTATCCCTCCTGCACCCAACAAAGCGTGGCTATACCGTCTGCGCTACATGGATTCCGCAACAGCTTCCTGCCGCGGGACAGGCGTTGCCGCGGCCAGAAATATTTGGGAACTGGTGCATGACCGAGACCACGCAGAACTCGCGCCCGATCCGCCGAGCCACAGGCGCGAACATTTTTCTTCGCGCCCCGTGTATAGGGGCCATTCTTTTTAATACGCGTGCACGCCACTCTCGCGTTTCCTGCGACCCCTCCTCTGAAGCGTTCCTTGTTTCTGCGCATTTCCCCATGGGCGCGGCAGCGTGGAAGAGTGAACACGTCGCCACTGTCGCTTCTTCCGGTGACGCGTGAGCGCTTTTCATGCGCGGAAACCACGCAGACGCGCGTGTGTGCGAGAAGTGACTATTTCTTTTTTTCGCAATTTCTTGAAAAAAAAAATTCTTCCCGAAAATGGTTATAAATTGTAGCCTGTGTCGACTCAACTCCTGTTGCGTTATTTCTGTTTTATTCTGCCCCCATTCCCATTTTCCACTTTAACACTAGAAGCCCTTTTTCTTTGAAGTAAGTGGCGGGGGTGGTTTTCTTCTCTCGCTCTTCTGCAAAACCAGGCCCGAACGGAAGCGGTTTCGTAAAAAGTCGCTCCGCGACCGAATTCGGCCGGCCTCCCTTCTGTTCGAATTGGAGAAGTACGGAGCGCCGTCCGTTAGGGCGCGTTTTTCTGCTACATGGAGAGATAAGAAAAAAAAAAAAAACAGGACTTAATAATTTGGTGTTTTTCTGCTCCGTTTTTAATCTCCGCTCTGCGTAGCATATCGGCAGAAACCTCATCCCTTGTTTTCGGCGCTCTCTCTCTCTCTCTCTCTCTCTCTCTCTCTCTCTCCTCTCTCTCTCTCTCTCTCTCTCTCTCTCTCTCTCTCTCTCTCTCTCTCGCGCGCGCGCGCTCTCTCTCTCGCTTTCGTTCTCTCTCTCCCTCCCTCTCTCTCTCTCTCTCCCCTTCGTGTTTCGCGCGCGCGCGCGCGCTCTCTCTCTCGCTTTCGTTCTCTCTCTCCCTCCCTCTCTCTCTCTCTCTCCCCTTCGTGTTGATCGTCGTGCCCATGAATGCGTACCAGTCTCACCTCTCTCCGCATGATTTATTCAAATCCTTCCGTTAACACTCCTAAAATGGGAGGTAGAATAATGTTGGGCACCGACCAGGAGGCATTCACCACGTATCACAGATAATTCACGGACTAGAATCAGCGACGCTGGGATTTGTTGCTCGAAACTACTGGCTCGATGACTCTTCAAGTGCAGCCAAATTGCCTGGGAAGACGCTACGAACTGCCCGTGGATGGCAAAACAAAGACAGGATTGTACGACAGTTAACCACGCCGAATGTGTTTTATAACGTGTACTTTAGCTTACTGCGCGCGTGTTGGTTAAATGTTGAAATTATGGTGCTTCTTGGCGGGCGAACAAGTAGTCAGCGGAGTCCATTTAAGGTGACATCGAACTTACCGAGTAATAACGTCCATCTTATCAAACGTTCGTCGTGTGAATAAGATGTGACCAGTTATCAGTCCTGTAAGGCTGATTGTGTTTGAGTCAAAACAAGTTCCAACTCATTTCCGCACACCACCACTCATACCTCGTCGTTGCGAACTTCTTTTCCGAAATAGCTCGGATACGACATCCATAGCCTCAAATCGTGTTCCGTTTCCGAGGTGGTCGTAATTCTTTCCTTCTTCTGGTTTGGCCGCCGCCACACAAGACTCGGTTCGGTGGTTTCTCGTCAAACGAGGAATATACCCAGCCCCTCAGCCTCTCCCCGACGACCCGAGTCCTTTTTTTTCTCGTCCGCGGAATAATAGCCATTACACGATTCGCACCGGTGACTGCCGCATCCTCCACCACCCTACGCGCGCACATACCGCACGGCGGCAGACGACGGGGCACGTTACGACGACTGTGTTGAGCAATTGCTTCCGTATACCGGCGTGCGGCATCGATTTCCCAGCGCTCGGTTTCTTTGTTGGCTGGCTTCACCCCCTTGCACCGACCGGCCAGATTGGTTCCTGTTTTCATTGTAGCGTGCTCCAGCTTACTTTTTCCCCCTTTTCTTTCTTTGATTCGTTTCTGTCGAAGTTCTTCTATTCCATTCTTGCGGTGTTCTTCCGTTGCGTGCCCCGTGTGTTCGCTTCTTTCCCTTCCGCTGTCCTCACCAAAGACCCTAACGATGTCCGGGAGGGGAGGAGGAAGAAAAAACGACCCACCCATCGGCTGACCGTGGCACGAAGCAGCGATTCTGAGGCGTGCGACCGCAGCGATGATGCTGGAGGAGAACAATGCTCTTCTCCATCGCTGTTGTCCCCCGCTGTACAGCCCGCGTAGTGATTCTTCCTTGTTCAACCCCCCCTCCATGTCCGAGTATGTACCGTACGGGCGCACTCCACGTGCTCTAGGTATCGTATACGGGTGTACTTTGAGCCCCCGTCGTGACGAGGAGCGTTTCACGACGAGGCTACGCTGAAGCTTAGCGCGAGTTATGCAAATATTCGCGTATAGAGAAGATGGCACGGGAAAGGCAGCAAGCAAAAGCCCCGTGTGAAACCCCGCGTGAAATTGAGGTATATGCTGCTCGCGTTTTTGCCCACAAATTGTTCCTGTGCATATTTTGTGTGTTTATCGCATCGCTTTACTCGTGTACAGAACTTGAGAGATATTTCATCTATTACTGTTGTGTTGTCGGTTTTTTTTTTGCGTATGAAAACTTTTCTTTCGAATTGTTACGATCATTTCTGTTTGTAACAGTTCTTAACCGATCGCCTTCATTCCTCCCTCGTCGTCCCACGCGTATACTCTAGTCACCGCTTGTTTTATGCGAGAACTGAGCGGGAATTGCTAAGTGCAGATGGATCAACAGAGCATGAATTCCCAGCTAGTTAACTTGGTGAGGAATCGAAGCGAACTAGTTTGCAAAAACAAGTACGAGTAATCCATCAACCTTTCACGTTTGCTTGCAGTGTCCCGTGTGCAATGTTCGCAGTTTCGCACACTTCGCTCCCAGGCATGAGGAAGTCCAGCGCTCCAAGGCCAGTTGTCAACTCCCCGTTGCTCCAGAATGGCATGCACGTGTCGAGAGCGGGTTGTTTAAACTCGTTTCAAAATGCAACGTTTTTCTCCCAGCCCCGTTCTTATACGTCCCTTTTGTAGCCCCGCTTGAAGCCCCACTTGCGCACATAAGCTTGGATTATTTATGATCCAATCAGCGTACTCTCGGCACCACGAAAAGAGGTTTCGGCAGCCCGCCGCAAGTTTGTACACGATGTTGCAACGGTGCTGCGCTGTACGCGCATGACCACGGGAATTGAAGCATGAAAAATGGACGGGTTCTGACGAAAGCACATACTATGTGCCTCGCAGTGTGGAATAATGGAAGAAAAAGAAGAAACACCAAATGTTTCGCTGTACGCGATGTCGAGAAGGAGGAAAACAATGAAGTGTCCCTTCGCGGGGTGGTGGTGCGCATATATGCGAGAGTAGAGTGAATCGACGCGCGAACCCCCGCCTCCCGGTCTCGAGTTGTCGGCGCTCTCCGGGATGGGAGGGGTTCCTCACGACGCGCGCTTGGGACGCCGCACGAACGTTGGGAGTAGGAGCGGTAGGAGTAGGTGGCAACATGCGGCCCGGCAATGTTCAAAGCCCTCGCGTGCTCTGCCAACGACCACCACACTCCGCTGGGGACGCGAAGTAGAAAAGGACGCTCGCCGGCCGCGCCTGCGTTGCTGCAGAAACGATTCCAAGCGCCTCTTACACGGTCCCGTTTCTTTCGGCGTTGCCCGACCGGCCTGCAGCGGACCATCTCGTTTCCACGAGCGGAGGTACCACCGCGAATGGGCGTGCGTGTGTGTGGAATGATAGCGCCGGTACAAAATAAGCTGGGCGCCGCTGGAGGTTCTTGAAATGAGAATACATGAAAGAAAAGCAAAATGCGATAAAGTAAAACGCGGGGGAAAAAGGAGTGGTGGTAGCCCCAGTTCGGTTATTCCGTCGTCCTTACCAGGGCTGGTGGTGGCACGTATGGCCGCATGCCTTTCGGCAACAGCCCTGCCCGACGGCGGAGGAATGGGGAAGTGGCGTTCTCTTCAACGCTCATTTAAAACCTCGCTTTTCATTCTTTGTGCGTAGAGAGGTTGCATCTCCCACCGCATTTGTTTTCGCTCTGTTGTTGTTGCTCTGTTTTGTGCGGCGTCCGGTGCGTTGTGCCTCGCAAATGTGTTATTCGAGGCAAGGTATACATGCGGCAAGCCCGTGTTGCGGCTTCCTGCTTTTCAGGTTCTTTTCTTATCTACACTGACCCCGCTTTTTTTATTTCGTTTAGTTTAGCTTCGAATGCGCAGGTCGGTTGTATAGGGGTATAATCTTCCGCGAGCATTTCCGCAATTGTAAAACTTGAGGTGTTGTCTTGAAAAATGAAAGAAAAGAAAAAAAAATGGAGCTTGTATCTTTTTGAGTTTGTTCAGGTTGTTGAGGACATATGCTGAATAGGTGGTGTTGAGCCTCCAGAGGAGCAACGCTTATCTACGCTTACCTAATGGCTCTAAGTGGTAGTTTTCAGTTTTTCCTTTTTGTTTGTTTGTTTGAGAGAGAGGAGAGAGAGAGAGAGAGAGAGAGAGAGAGAGAGAGAGAGGAGAGAGAGAGGGAGAGGGAGAGGGAGAGGGAGGGGGAGGGATTGAGGGAGTGAGGGTGGAGGTTTATTGAAAGAAGAGAGAGCCGTGACGTTCCACATTGTTAAACGAACGAAATAATAAAATAAAGCCACGTGCAGTTCCTCGTGAAGGTACTAAAAAGCCTAAAGTTGTTAGTTACAACCTTGATCTATATTGATGCTTTTTATTACGTCACTGGTGGTTGACGGTTCAGATGTAATAGGGAAATAATAGCAGCCGAGCTTATAGAGAACTTTAGGTATAATATGCAACATTTTCTTTATTTTGAAATACGCAGTTAACAGTTTCTCTCCGTAAAACAAGACACTTGAGCCTTCGCATTTCTATTTTATATAAGCAGTGTTTAGTGCTCCCCGATTGATGTCGATCGGGAATGTCTCCAAGCATAGCGGCCTCTAGCCTAGCGTAGCGGTGTCCTAGATGGCGGTACACCGCAGTGGTTATGCGTATGTGTCCTTCAGACGTTGTTTGTGGGTACCACGTACGCGACAAACCGCCTTTAACAGCATTTAAACGACTCCTGCCATTCAATACCAGGGCACTTCAGCAAAGAAGCGCATGTCTGTTCTCCTCAGGAAGCGATATTGCCTCCTCCTGCGCTAGTTGGTTTCAACTAAAGCAAAGAGATAAAGAGAGCGAGAGAGAGGAAAAACTGTGGTTGATTCCTCTTCATGGAATCAGTAAAACACGAAAGTGAAATGTGCAGCGAAATCTGCAGCTGAGCATGATTTGCGGGTCGGTGGGTGCCTTGTGGGTGTGCTTCGCGAGCGGCGTCCAAATGGCGGGTCGCTTCGGTAGAGGTGTACTGGTGTTATTTCCGTGGCGGATATGACGTCAGTGAAATCTTGGTGTATGTCGGCATAAAACAAAACGCTTTCGTGTTAAAATATACAACCCGAAAACGAACAACCCTAAGTATGACGTACACTTGAGTACTGAAGTTGCTTCCCCGCAAGAAGACCCATGTGTGCAGGGGTGCACCCTTTACAGGCCGCTTGCTTCGTTGTACTGGCGTCATTTCCGTGACGGATATCACTTCAGCGAAATCTTCCTGTAACCGGGAATAAAACACTTTCGTGTTAAAAGAAATCACTTGCGATGAGGCGCATGTAGCTGCCGGCTCTTCTTACCTCCACGGCCATTTATGTCTCCTCGCCGGCCCGTAGCCGATTGTGTCGCCACGCGCTCATGTCCAAACTTTGATGTGTCGGCAACAACGACGTTTTGTGAACGAACACCGCCTCGGTTCCCTGCTTCCCTTGCACGACGATGATGCTTCCGCTGCCTTGCCCCTTGTCCGACCTGGAGCCCTCGTTGCAAGCGAAGAAGCCTCGCCCATCCCGGCGCTCCCTTGATCCGGGCCGTCGTGCCTTACAAAGAAAAGAGGTCATTGTGTCCTTAAGAAAGCTAACGCTGCGTTGTTGTCTGTCGGTCTTGTTATTCCAGGCCGCGGTGCGGCGGAGACGAGAGCGAGACACTCACTGAATGACTGACAAGACACCGGAGCTTAGTGCCGGGGACGCTGCAGCAGTTTGGCTCGCTTCGAAAACGATTTGCCCCCCTCCTGGCTGCATTGTGAGCGCACGCTCGATTTGGCTTCGGCGAGCGCATTATACACCGTTGAGTCGGGCTTCCCCCGAGCGCAAAAAACCGCGCGCTTGTTAGCCGGGCGTGTACGCCGCGAGGGTTTCTTTACGCTGCAGAATGAGAGTGTCCCGTTTCCGTCGTTTTATTTTCTCGTGGATGGTGGTTGTCGGTACTCCACCCACAACCTGGCGCCCGTTCACGTGCGGTCGGCCACGACGCTGGAGCGTCGTTAGAGGGGCCCCCGGGAAAGACGACATTTATTTCGTGCAGTATAATGGCCTCATGTTTAGAGCGCCGTTTTTTTTTCTCGGAGAGTGGCCGTACGCTTCAATTCTCTTCCTATCTCGCTCTTCCCTCTCACTTTGTGGCGCTGTGTTCGGGGCAGGCGCGTGAGCCTCGCTTTGTTCCCTTCGTTGGAGAGACCACGCCTGCCTGCGCATCGTGGGTGCCCACCTTGGGGTGTATAAAAGTGGCGCAACATATGGCTCGAATGCGGTCGAGTCAGGTACTATTCCCGGTAAGTTCGGCGTTCGGGACACCACGATACTGCTGTTCCGCTAGCACGGAAGTTGACGACGTCGTGAAGGATGGAGTTGGGTCCTTTTTTAGGTGCGGAGTAGCTTAGGACCTCCCAATGTCCGTCCGCGTTCATCCGTGCGCACACCACCATCAAGCGAAAATCAAGCGAAATTCGATTTGAGCCGTGAGTTGCGGTTTCGTTTAGGTGAAACTCACTGCTCAAATCGGATGACGGTCGGGGTGGAGATCGGATGTCACTCGGGGCGCAACTTGTATGTCATTTCGAGTCCCCGTACTCCGCACCCTCGCCATCATCCACAGAGTGGACATGCTGCCATTTTTTAATCTCCTGTTAGAACTGTGGCTGTGCGCAGCAGTTCGTGGAGGGGGAAGTTGGATCGTTTTTATTTGTATTCGAACTGAGATTATTGGAGCCGCCTATTGTGACGCACCTTTCCCGCTGGTGGCTATAAAACTTTTTGACCTTAATTCATTGTCGCATTTCAGTCTGCTAAGCTTCGTGACGTCAGCGCGTTATGATAAACTGCGCGCTACCTTTCTTTGTTGAGGCGTGCGTGTGAAGAAAAATAATGCACAGACCTGCCATCGCGCCTCTTTCCTTCTCTGCGTTTGTGGAAATCAAAGTTTCAAGAGCAGACAGTTCTGCGCAGGTCTTTTTTCGTTTCAGATTGTGGCTTTCAGAATGTCATCACGAAAGCGGAGGTGGAGATAGTGACAATTGCAATGGGCGTTGTAACTGACAAGCTATTCTCTGAAGATCCACTCATTTCCAAGCATAATTGGGTTCCTTTTTTTCTGTGGATCTTCACTCAGCAAGACCCGTTTGCTTATCGCGGGGCATACTTGTCTTGATAACGGCTGGCAGCGGGGGAACCTAATGAACTGGGTGCTCTGCGCCCAGCTGTGGCCGCATTATCGAAAGTGCCCGCCTTGTAGCTCTGTACTAGCTTTCTAAGGCAGGTGGTTCTCATTGTTTCTTCATTGTTCACGCGTCACCGCCGCCACCCATGCGGGCCTCCGCTTCTTTTTGCGTTTAAATTATCCCGCGCTTTGCTGCCGGCTCGTGGAAGCCGTCCGGGACGCTCGGGCTGTTCGGCTCCACCTTTGATTGTGCCTCTTAATTACTTCTTTCTTGGTTAATTGCAGGCCTCGTCGCTTTCTGACCTCGCTTCCTCGTCGTCTGCGTGCCGGGCGTTGGTTTTGGTCCGCGATCCGCTCAGGCGGCCCATCGCGCGGGACAGGCGCTTCTCGCATCGTCGCTAACGAGCCGCTTCCACGAGTTCGCCGCACGGCCGCCGCCGCCGCGCGCGCGCGCGAAGTTCGAAGACCTCCTCCTCCCCCTTTCACTTCTCCGCGCTTTATTATTTCCCTTCTCAGCGGCGTCCTTTCCTTCCCTCTTTATGCAAAGCGTACTTTTTTGTTGTTTTTTCCCCCCGCTCGGTGGTGTACACAAGTTCACGCAGCGTTTCAGCGACGCCGTGTTTGTTTGTGCTTGCTTCGTTGTGCTCTGCTTAATCGCCGCGCCTGCGTGCTCTTCTTCTCTGGCTATTTATCCGCTTGCCTGCGCGCTCCCTTGGTCTCGGAGGCTATTTTATCTGCTCGAAGCAGTCTACCCTTCTCCTTCCTTTTGGTTGCATCACTTCTATTAGGCTGAACGCTGTTTGCCTTGCGCTTTCTGGACGGGATTTTTCTTCCTTGCCTTCCGTGAATTCGCGCCTCCGTCTCCTTCCTCTTGCTTTCTATATTCGTTCTTCCCCGTCTCGTTGTTTGCTTCTTCGCCGTGGTCGTTCTATTCACTACTTTTCATTCTTTATGTCTTCTCTTCCTTCTATCACGCGTGCGCGGTTTACTATTTTTTTGGTGCTCGTTTTGCGGTGGTCTGCGGTGTCGATATAACTTTCCCGCATCGTGTTGTCGGTGGTTCTGCGTTGGTTCGCAGCACGCCGGCAGTGTTTAACTCGGAGTGTGGTTTCTTCTATCCGCATACTATCCGCATACTCATTCGCTTCCCTTGTGCTATTCGCTGCGGATGGCGAGCGGAGGGAGTTTGAGCGGCGATCCCTCTTGCGCCGGTGCCAATTTTCGCTCCTTTCGGCTGTTTTTTTTTTTTTTTTGTTGTCTTTGCGTGCGTGCTGCTGCGCTGGAGACCTGCGCATCGTTTGTCATCGGCCTCGCCACCCTGCGACGACAAGCCGCCTCAAAGCGCCGCAAGAAGCGTGTCGGCTGGGAAGAGTACGACGAGGCGGGGTTTCTGGTGGCTCCATCTGGTGGCCGCGCAATTATTATTAACCCGCACCGCCGCGGCAGGTCGGGTCGTTCTCTTCCCTTGCGTGGTCAACGCAATCATCCGCCGACCGCGTGCTGTAATATGATGCTCCACCGCATTTTTTTTGTTTGTGCCGTGTTTTTTATTATCATAGCTGGAAAGTCGCTGCTGAGAATTGAATTCTCACTAACGACGCTGTGGAGGGGGCACAGTCTCGGACAGCCCTAAGCTAGAGTGCCTGTCGGACGACCGGTGTATATTTGCTGCGCTGCCAAACAATCTCAGTGTGGACTAATGACGAAGTATTTCATTAGAAGCACAAGGAGTTACCCTCTTGTAGTTTGAATGCCTGATCTGGTTATTACGTAACAGTATGGCAACTGGTCAGCACCGTCTGCAGGTTTCTCTCTTTGTTTCCTTGTTTCTCTATTTCTACTACCTGTACAGCGGTGACGATACATGAGATAGTACATTGTCGAGGGAGACTGTCAAAAAGGCAATGAAAAGCCTGACGAGATGACGCTGTCTCCGCTTGTCTTCCCTTTCGGCACAATTCTGCAGGAAAAAAGCATATATTAATTTATGAACCCACACGAAAAAAAAAGTTGTACACGGCTGTACAAACAAAGACAACTCTTTTAAATTCTCAAAAGGAATCAATACAAGACAAGATTTCACCGTAGCTTTGGAAAGGTGTCGTCGAATTTTTGTTTCAATGTTTGTTCTGCTTTGGCATCTTGTATCTTTGTTAGAATTGCAGGGGGATCGTGTAAGAAGTCAGGTATCTGGTAACTCAACTTCCGCGAATGATAGTATGTGCAAATTGTTGGTTCTTGCGTAAGTTATGTCCCTAAGCTCGTATTCGTTTCCTTTCGGTGTGTAATTTAAAAAAAAAATAATACAATCAGTCTTAACATGGTTAAAAATAGGTATTGTTTTACGTTTAATGTGCGTAATAGTGTTTCTTTATTTGAAGCTATTTTTTACTCTGAATTCTAAAAGGTATGAAAAAAAAAAACTGCGAGGAGATTGCCAGCCGCGCGGAAACATGGTTGCGAAGATGAAAGCACTTTGTTTTCCAGCGAGTAATTAGGCGCGCCGTTGAACAAATTTCAAAAGCGCTTTCGGGCCGTGATTGTGCGCTTGGTGGGCGCGCATCTCCCTTTCAGCTACTAAGTATCCCACCTGCAATTAATCGCTTCCTCCGCCAAGAGAGAGAAATAAAATTCTCGCGATGATTGAGGTTTCGTCAGAGAGAAATGAGAGGTGGGTGCAGTAAGCGGTGAACTGCGCTGGCTTAGAAACAGCAGAGATAAGAAGAAAGCAAAAAAAGATAAAAAAAAAAACGCGTTGCTCTAAAGGAGAATAGTACGGTGGGTTTGTTTGTGTTCTCTCTTTCGTTTCTCGCTTTTGTGCGGGCCTGTTCGCAACGAGGCAAGACTGTCTAGACAGGAAACGTAATGAGGGCTTTCCAAAATGGATTAACTCCGCGAGCCCTCCTCAGTGGGGACTCGTCCGTGCGCGCAAATTTTGGCGACGCTGTCTGCGGCGGCGGACGAAGAGGCGTTAGCGCGGAACGGTGAAGGGCGAGAACAGCGTAGGAACGAACGAGATGCCCTGCGCAACGCCCGACGACCTGGTGAGGAACAAAAGAGTGAAGCAGCAGGAACTCGAAACGTGGAGGCTCTCCAAATGGTGGAGTTGAAGCATGAATGGAAAGTTAAGAAACAAACGAACGCGCGGCTAATAATGTGAGGACGCAACAATTTGGCTAGTTTCAATCCGGCCTCACCCTTTTTTTTCTTCGTTGCTTTTTTTCCTAGTGCGTTGCCGATTAACCCCTTCCTTAATGTCGGTGCTCCATCTTTTGTGTGTGTGTTTTTGTGCGTGGCGGTGCCGTGTAGTAATTGTGACGAAGGACCGTACAGTTAGTTGGCTGTATGTAATGTCGAGCGGCTAGAAGTCCCAGTCAAGGAACGAATCGGAGTCTTTTGTGCAGTTTAAAGTCGCGTTTATGGGAGTTTACTCGTCGCTTAGTGCCTTCCTGGCGAAACAATGCTGCCGGTGCGTTTGTTTTCTTTGCCGTGTAAGCGAAGGTGCGGAAATATTTTCTCTCATTCTTCGAAGATGCGTTGTGTGTGACTGGAAACGGCAGTAATGGGCATCCGGTCTAGAAGGAACCATGTGGTTTGATAGGCTACGATACCTTGCACGGGTTATCCTTCTTCCCTTGAAACTGCTATGTAGACTGCGGTGGCATTTGGATGGTTCTCGTTTGCCCAGGAGGCGCTGAAGCTTTATTTGGCAGTTCCGTTTCGTAGCAAGTATAGACAACGTATTCCCCGAATAGATATTTTCACACGAAAGTGTTTTATTCCGGGAGACACGAAGATATCACTGACGTCATATCTGTCACGGAAATGACGCCAGTACAATGAAGCAACCGGCCTGTAAAGTTTCGATTGATTATAGGGTTTAACGCGCCGACGCAGCGCAGGTAATGAGGCGCGCCGTAGTGGAGGGCTCCGGATTAATTTTCACCACCTGGGGAACGTGCGCCGAAATCTCGCACACACGGGCGTTTTTGCTTTTCGCCTCCATCAGAACAGCGGCCGCCGCGTCCGGGAATCGAACCCGCGACCTCGTGCTCAGCAGCGCAACGCCTCAGTCACTGAGCCACTGCGGCGGGTGCCTGTAAAGTTTCACAATAGAGGGCAGCGCAATGAACGGGACGAAGCGAAGACGAGACAAACAAAGCGCTTGTATTTGTCTCGTCTTCGCTTCGTCCCGTTCATTGCGCTGCCCTCTACTATGAAAGTTATGTACCAACCGGCTCGAGCTTTTGTGAGGCCTGTAAAGAGTGCACCCCTGCACACAGGGTCTTTTTGCGGGGAAGCAACCTTTAGTACTAAAGAGTACGTTATACTTAGTGTTGTTCGTTTTCGGGTTTTATATTTTAACACGAAAGTGTTTTATGCCGGGATACACCAAGATTTCATTGACGTCATATCCGTCACGGAAATGACGCCAGTACACCTTTGCCTTAGTGACCCGTCAGCAGGACGTCTCTCGCCAAGCAAGGCAGTCGCCGACCCGCAAATCATGCTCAGCTGCACATTTCGTGTTTTCGTGGTTTACTGATTCCTATGACATAGGAATCAACCACAGTTTTTTTTAATAAGTCTGTGCGGTTCCGTCGCCTTCTTGCCTTTATCATCTCAAGGCTTGGCAGAGTGAACGGATGAAAAGTATCGTGCGCGCCCTGCCAGTCAGCGCGCAAGCTGCTGTTGAACGAACGAAACGCGCTTTTCCAAAACAATATATTGTTTTTGAGTAGCGGAACTGGCTCTTATAGAAGCCAGTTCCGCCACTCAGTGCACGAAAATGTCGCTTACATTGTGAATGCATGAAAGTGTCAACCTTGCTGTACTATATCGTCTTCTCTGCGATTGCGTCACAGGGCGCGGGTGGGAAGTTCACGAGTTATCCGCACACACATTTTAATGTGTTAATACTACATCCATCAACGCAGGGTGCGTTTATATACACGTAAGTGCACCAGAAACCGGAAAGTATACGGCTGCCCATGCAAATGAATCTTTAGAGCATTGAACGTGTTATCCGAAGGTTGTATGTTCGGAACCCACAACGCATATTTTCCTTCATTTTCTTCATACCCCAACATTTTAAAGAAGTTCGTATTTTCAATTTTCACACGCACAGAGTGGGGGACGTGGGAAGACGAACTGATTCTCCTGTGCCTTCCTTGGCTTTCTTAACTGATAAATTTTATCCGCCCCACACGCCCGCCAGCCCGCACACTTATCCCGACATCCATATGAGAGAGAGAGAGAGAGAGAGAGAGAGAGAGAGAGAGAGAGAGAGAGAGAGAGAGAGAGAGAGAGAGAGAGAGAGAGAGAGAGAGAGAGAGAGAGAGAGAGAGAGAGAGAGAGAGAGAGAGAGAGAGAGAGAGAGAGAGCTTCCATTTGGGTTTTGGCTGCATACATTATATATACATACATACACAAGGAAAGAATTGTTTATTTTTTCTTTCTCTGAGTCGGTTCGTTCATGAGCCACTCCCGTGCAGGAAGGAGACGTACTCAATGGACGCGCGATGATAAGCGAGGCCTGAGGCTTCGGAGAGGAGGGGAAGGACGTGCATGCAGGAAAAGAAGTCTTCGTCGTCATAACGGCGTCAAATTACAGTCCGCGCGCGCCTTAGGCGAGCCAGGAAAGAAGCACCGTCCCGTCGCATCTAGCCTTCAGGGGCCGGGCGTTTATGTGTTGTGTGTCTTGGCGCCCGACGGCTCTTTGCCATGCGGCTGGGGCATGCGCACCGCTGTCTCATCGCTTCATCGTGCGCGCCTCGATGCTTAAGCAGTCAAAGCCGGCGGCTGCCTTGTTAGCGTTGCCCCTTTTTTCCCGCTGCGGCTGGACGCCGGTTATTGGAACTTCCGTGACGAACTTGTCGCTTTTTGTAACTTGCTGCTCGAAAAATATTTTAGAGCTGTCGTCGTGTGTGAGATAGGGAGGTGAATATCGTCATTAGAGTAGATGGCCGAATTCGGTTGTCGATTAAGCCACGGCGTCAGTCGGCCCATGTCTATACGTAGCTGGGTTTGAGGGCGCTTTCGTCCGACCTTACGTGGTCGCAAGGCCCTTGTGATCGGCTGGATGAATAGTTCAACCGAGAGATTCGGCGGGATCTTCCAAAAAGTAACCAGAGAAAGGGAGCGGGTGAGGGTGTGAGCTCGTTCCGGTTGGATTTGGCTTGGCGAAGGAGCCTTTTTGCCTTTTTTTCAGCCACATAACTATCCTTTTACTTGGCTAAAGTTAGAGAGTCTTTGCAATACTGACTTGCGAGGCCCGTTGTTGATGGGCGCAATTCGGTTTTTGTGATCAACGTGCCCATGTTCGTGCACCTTAATCGCAACCTAATTCGCGCAACGGACTGAGCTGTTTTCATAATACCCGTAATGGTGTCAGTATAACCGGAGTGGCGTCTACGCGTAAAGAGGACTACGCATCCGGCAAGGGGAGCCAACAGCAGCCCCCCTATACCCCGCACATTCTGTTCAGTGGCCGACGCGCATATATACGACCACGCGCCGTAGCGAGACGGCGACGACGTCCACGCCACTTTCCATCAGAAATTGTAGGTTTGTGCGTGACTAAAAGCAAATATTAGCTTTTTACTAAGTGCGCGTCGACCTTTTTCCCCTTGGTCGCTGGCCTTTTAATATTGTTTTCCCCCTCGGAGACCCGGCTTTTGTTTATATAATGTTTCTTCGATGCGAGCTTGTCCTCTCCAAGCTGGCTGCCGCGGGTGGCGGTGGCAAGAGCATCGTCATCATCTCGACGGCCCTCCCCTCGCGCCCGTCTTCATACTGACCGTTGTTGCGTATAGGTCGTTAGCGATGCTTTACGTTGGCGCTCTTTCATGAGTGGTCGACATTGTTGTCCGTCGGGGCGCACCTGTTGTCCCAGAGACGAAGTACCCGGACCTGTTGTCCTTGACCTTCCAGTTTTTCCCCGTGTTATTTACTTGTGCTTCGCTTCTTTTCTATGTACGTTATATCGTACCTGCCTGTCTGTTACTCGCTCTGGATTCTCCGTGTCTAGAACAGGTCGGCTGCGGGGCTATTAATTCTTGCCCGAGGAGACGCTGCGGCTGCAGAACGAGAGCGTCTCGCGGCTCTGTCCAGCTGACCGACACTATACGGACTTGTTGTCGGCTTGCGAAAGAATTCAGAGAAACCACCGATGCGCCAGCTGACGATCTGCGGTCCTTCGCTGTGTGGGAAGGTGTTATTCTGCATGGAAAGGGTTGGCGCGACGCGAGAACGTCGTGTTTTACGTGTACGTCGCTATGGAAAAATAAAACACGGAAAGAGAAAAAACAAAATACGATCGTGCGGTGTCGAGCAGGTGGAGGTTTTTATTGCTTCCAGTCTACGTAAGTCACTACTTTTGGCTGTTTCTCTGGCTTGAGCACCCCCCTCGGCGCTTTTTTGTTTCCTTTTTTTTTTTTTTTTTTAGAAATTATCCGTCGCGACCACCGCACAGGCGCCCGATGGCTATCGAAGAAAATTTATAGCGGCGTCTTCCGCCTCGTGGTCTCTCTTTTAAAGTCGACATTTCGGGGACACATGCCAGGACAGAAAGCACACGACTCGCGCTCGCTGCCTTTAACGGGCAACTTGGCGATCGCGCCTCCGCAAAACTAGCACTTTAGCCGAAAGTAATGAGATGCCGTAAATTTGTTTGTCCGCTACTAAGCCGCACAGCGTGTTCGAGCGTGTACGGGCTGTATTTATGCGCAGTCTATGTCTTTCCAGCATTGAAGGACTCTGGTTTTACCTTTGCCCTCCCGTGATATGTGTCACGCGTGTATATTTATCTGGCGATGTTTAACTGTGGCTTCGCTACGCGCTTCTAAGCTCCGAGTTTTGTCTTCTGTAAGTATTGCCCGGTGTGACCGCTGTGGTTCTGTGCACCTAAGCGGCGAAGTCACGTGACCAACGAGACACGCAGATGTACTCTCGACCCCCTCGTCCCTCTCACATGCTCGGCGCACAAAAAAGAATAACAGGAGCGGAATGAAGGCAACGCCCAATCCCCCCGCTCATTATGGCGCTCGGGCCCTTTGTGTCGCCACGACAGGAGTGGGCAATAAAATGCCGGCCGGTTCGTGTGGCCACTTTCTTCCTCCTGGTCGTATACGTGGCCGGTGGTGTTTCTTCCGTCGAGCAGCTTCGCCGCTTTGGTTTTTGTTGCGCGTTGTTTGCTAATGCCGCCGCCGAACTTGTCGCGGCTCGCAGCTGTTGCAGCAGCGGCTCGCATTTGAAGTTCGCGGGGGCAGGGCAAATGTTTGCGCTGCTAACAACCTGCTTCATCGCGATAACAGCCGTCGGCCACGGAAGATCCCCCTTCCCCTTTCCCTTTCGCGGACTGCTTATTTTTATGTTTGTTTTCCTGACTTGGCGTTATCTGTAATTACCCGCGTTTGCGCTGAATGTCCGAATCTCTTTAATTGCGTGCGCTTATTGAAATGAGCAACACAGTGTGAAGGGGGGAGGGAGGGAAAAAAAGCGGGAATGGACCAGCGTGGCGTAATGTCCCCTTGCCGATTACCGCCCCATCTTCCGTCTTCTTCTCTCTTCCCCGTCCCCCCGAAAGTTTCGTTCCTTGCCGTGCCTTGGCGGAGCCCGCGTTGATTTAGGTGCTCCCTCCCTCCCTCAGAGGGCAAATTTGAATTTCGCGCTTGAAAAATAACAAATAAACACGCCGCGCCCGTTCCTGCGCGGCGGCGAGAAAATGAGGGTCGTTTTTATCGGTGCTCTTGCCGCTCGCTTCGGGTGCTTCTCTGTTCGTCGTGACGAAGGACGTCGGCGGTCGGCGGCGTCTTGTGCGATGAAATATGTGGGACTGTGCGCCGCGGGTTGGGCGTGAGAATTAGCCCGCTAGTCGCCGCCGTGATGGCAACTTTTAGTATCCGTTGTGTGTTATTTAGCCAAGTTCGCGCAGTTTTCGTAGTACCGACATTTGCCGCTGAGTGTTCCACACGTGGGTCTCCCCCATTTCGCCGTTTGGGGTGCTTACGCCGCCTCAAATTGGGCTGCGGCGAACATCTCCATTAGAGAGGTTGGCTGCGTGCACTCGCTACCTCAAAGTATCCCTAATTGGGCTAAAATTTACGGCCGTGATGGAGTTCCCGTGGGTGGCGGCGCGAGGGGCCCTCCCTGGGAGAGGCCAGGTGGCGTTGGCGACTTCATCCCAGCAGGTAAAGGCAGCAGAGACGACGAAGTGGGCAGAGAGAATGGAAGCGAAAAAAACCCTGGAGACTTATAGGACAGAGAAACGGGAAATTAAGAAGGAGGGATTCTATGGCAATACGAGAGGCAGTGCGTTGCTCTTCGAGGCACGGGCAGGGTGCCTGAGAACCCGGGCATACACGGGTAGCTACAGGCAGCAGGATGAAACGTGTGCATGCTGCGGCAGTGATCGAGAAACTATAGAACATATTGTCAGGAGCTGCACAGAGATACGGCCACCGTGGGGTGAGGGGGAAACGACGCTGGCGGAGGCTTTGGGATTTGGGGCGAGGGGGAACCTCAACTTCAAGGCCATAGAGGTGGCGAAGAGGCGACTGGAGTGGTGGTGGAGGAAAAGCAGGGAAGGGATGGGTACGCAGGTTGAGTAATCATGCGGACGAGAATTTAGAACAGCGAGGGGAGAAAAAAGGGGGGTGGGGGCGAGGAGTTTAAAACAGAAAAGAGGGAGAAATGGGAGGGAGGAAGCAAATCTATATGTTAACCTGGGAGTAGGGCATGTAAACGTAATAAAACAGGCAAGTCGATTGCTGACAACCGACGCCCCGATTCAAAGGGAAAGCCACTAATCATCATCATCATCATCAGCACGCTGACCGGACTGTTGCACAGGGCCCGGCTGCCGGCGCGGTTTAGGCGTTTTGCGTTTAGGAATTGACTGGAGGAGGCTACTTATCCGTCGTGTCGTGTTCGGTTACGCACAGGAGAAGGCGGAGATTGTGTGGAAGGGAGATCAGCTTATTGACCAAACACACAAGAGAGACAGCAAGTTCCTTCGTGGGGATTCACTTCAAGAAGCCGGGGAAATGTTGCTTCCGAGTGCTATCGAACCATGAAAACAGCAGAAAACTTTGCTTCATTGTTTCCTGTCGAACGAAACTTTCGTCAATTACGAACCGTCGAATTTTTAAAGTGAAATAATAGTGCGTGTTTAATTTTTTTGGGTAACCCCTTCACGTACGAAAAGTTCTGTGAGAGTTTTGTTCGCGAAATATTGATCTCTTGACAATAATGCAACGCTGGAAACTTTTGAGGGTCATTTTACATTGGCGGCTTGGTTTAAAGCGATCACCGTGGCAGCGGCGAACCGGTCGGTGAAGTCGGTTGGAGAGCTCGCTCACCTGGCGCTCGCCGGACGACTAGCGCCATCTGTCCGCACTCGTCATAACTTCACGCCGCCTTCAGCCTTCCTTCATTCGGCTTCCTCGCATAACTGCTGTGTATTCACAGCAGCGTTGTATATTTTCTGTACGTGTCGACGTGGTCTTGCCCTTTTTTTTTTCTTTTTTCTTTTTTTGACCGCGGGTTTCGGTAGTCATTTCGCCAAGGCGCTGCGAATGAAGCCGGTAAATCGACCGGGCGCATTGCCCCGAAGCCAGAGCGCGTTCGAAGAATATCGCCAAACATCTCGGGTAAGTATTGGCGGTCCCAGAATTGGCCGGAAATTAAAGCGGCCGTACCGGACCCATTTCTGGCGTCCTTCCGGGTGTCTCGCTGCATCGTGCAGACGTACTCGTTGTTCGTACGTAGTGCGGGCGCAAACACTGGCGGCGAATGAAGGTGACACGTGCGGCGGCGCCACTCCCAGCTTCGGCCGCTTCGGCGGCTCGATATCAGTCACGTGATCGGTTTTATGCACTCCTTTTATCCTTTGCATTCTTCGGATCGCGTTAAGACACCGCGGTGTGTTGTCAAGTGCGACCTTCAGGTGCTCCCTTGTCTACCAATCATTGTTTTTCTCGTCCCTTCTGTTTATGTCGTTGCACGTGTTCTTAGCCTCCGACTTTCGACTTTTAATTGCGCTGCTTCATAAGAAGGCGCATAGCAGACGCTTACCCAGTATGCCGGCCTGACTATTGGCTGGGCATTCTCCGTGGTGATCGCATGATGATTTAAATGCGTAACGATTCCTACGTGCAATCAACGAATAAATCGGTCTGCCGGTGCGATATCTTAAGCGTTCTCGCTTGATGTGTCGAACTTTCGCAGAGTACAAAAAGGTTATTGAAAATTCTTCGGGACCTTCATATTTTTCAGACTTCGTATATTACCCCTGCGAAACATGTTCTCATTGGTGCACAGGGGTGAAGCCGGCTTTAGGGGTGCTGGGTGTATAGCGCTCCGTCGGTATACATAGATTCTATGGAGGTATTTAACAGAAGGCCCCAGAACCTTCGTACTCTGTTACCAGACCGGACAAAATGTATAGCTGAACGGCTTACACATTCATCAGGCCATTCTCTCTTCGGAGTTTCTGATTTTTGTTGTTGTTGAAAACTTTGCCGCCCCCTTCAGGAGGAAGTGTTTTTTGAGATTATAACCCAACACCGCGACCTCGTTTCGTCTGCATCTGTAATTTGCCTGCCACAACCCTGAGCTGTTTACATTTTTCCCACAAAGGTTGTAATAGTACATTGGACTCGGGATATCCCAATTCAAACTCGGATAATCCAAACCTCCAGTTAATTCAAAGAAATTTCAAAATTTTGTTTGGCTCGCCATGTTTTCAATCTCTTTTAAAGCCGCTTAATTCGAACTGCTGCATTGAATAAATTCGGTTGATCCGTATCTTTTGCTTCTCCTTGATGAAAATATCCGCTGCGTTTGCCACAATTAGCCGCACATTTGCATCGTTATATCAGGAAAGTGTCGCAGAAAACTCTCGAAACGAGCTGGCTGCCCCTGCTCGCATCGGGAACTGGGTTTAGAACTTCCATGCAAAGACGAAGCACTCATTCATGTGTGATGTTTTTTTTTTTTTTTTTTTTGAAACTGGAATAGCATTTCAGTATTGTGTGTGAATATCGTATTATTAAATATATGCGAATGTTTCATTACCACACTCGTTCGTATGTTGCCCCAAGTCATATTTAATAATTCAAAGAAAATCCTTGGCTCTCTTCGAGTTTGAATCGTCGCGTTTACTGTAACAACATATCAATGGGAAAGCAAGAAAAAAAAATCGTCTGAAAATTCGGGGTTAAATAAACGCAGAACAAAGCTAAAGGCTCGCACGTAGATACGTCAGCAGTAGCGCATCTTAGCGACACGGAAGTGCTCCCTCCCCAGGAACACAATGCGCTCATTCCCCTAATAACGCGCCCTCGCTCATCCCAGACCCGCGGTTTTCCTTCAATCTTGGCGCTCAAATATCCCGCTCTCTCTTTTGCTTCTTTAGCGCTCCCCTTAATTGTTCGTCCGGGTAACCGTATACACCCCGCGCGTGCCTGGCGAAGTTATTGCTTACATGCCATTCCGCGGGCATGCCGAGAGAGCACGCCTATATGTATACGCACGGAGGCATGGCGGGCCAGAGACTCTCTCGGCGAAATTAACGGCGCGGGTGAAATAACTCGATTAAAACTGTACCGCGAAAGGCCGCCTATGGAGGCGTGCGGTTGCGCACGCTTCCCAGCGCGTGCAGGCTTTCCTGCGGCACACGTTCGGTCGCCTTGCGCGAGTTTACGCGCACGTCCCAACATGGCTTCTCTCTAGCCGCGATTCCGCCTCGCGAATCGACGTCCACGCAGATTTCCCTGTTCGCTCTCAGAGTGCCCCTCTTATCTCTCTCCCCAGAGATTGTATCGCGGTGGGAGACGGTCGTCCCGCCTGGCTCCTGTCGTACGTTGCCGCCGAGGCGTGTTTATGTATCTCGGGCAATATTGCTAATGTGCACCCGGGTGGGTTATCGTTTGCGCCACCGACCACCTCGGGGGTTTGAACGCTCTGGCCCGCCCTGTGGTTCGGTCGCGCGAGCGCTGCATTGTGCCTAGTGGTCATCCGACCTTTTTGGTTCGTGATAAGCGTTCCCATGTGGTCGCGTTAGCGTGGTAGCCGCACTTTTTAGTGTTTTGTCCTCGGTTCTGGCGTCCCGTATTTGCTGGTTGGCTTGGATTTCAGCGCCACACATTTCATTTTCTTGGCGTCACATACAATGGACTCGTTACAACGAAGCCTTCGATAGAAAAAAAAAATGGCTTCGTTAAGAGCGGAGATGCTCTGGTCTCAATGTACAGCAGTTCGGGCCGTGAACCACGTCGTATAGAGTGACATTTCGAATAAACCAACTTCGTCGTAACGGTTTTGCTCTATATTCATTTTATGTGTCATCGTTTCAGTGGTAGCCTGCGCGTGACGGTGCGGACAGCCTCGTATATTAGTTTTTAACTGTGACGAATGTGATGGTGACCGTCACGGCCTCCTCTGGTTCTAGTTGTACGCGTTATATCATGTGTAGGAGTGATTCGTTGGCTCTGGAACGCGGTTTTTTGCTTGACTTACCTTGAGAGATATCTGACCACAAAAAAAAACGGCGGTGGAACTATGCGCGGAATACTTCCTTGCTTTGCGATCTCGGGGAATTCTTTCTCGCTCTTCGAAGTCAACCCTATACACGCCGCTTTCGCCACTTCTTTGTTTTTCTTTTCTTTTTTTAACTTTTCCCCCGCCATGGTTTCGCCGTTCGCGCGGCAGGCGCGTTTGACTTAATTCCGCGGGTTTCTTTTTTGCTATCTCGCGCGCTGCCTCGTCGCCATTACCATTCCTGCTTTGTTTTTATCAGACTCCAACTGCTTTCGCTTCATCTTATTTTCCCCCTCCGCCAGCCGTACACGTTTCCGCTCTGCTCGCTTTTTCGGTCTCCTCCCGGTCTTCGAGACGTTCTTGTTGTCATTTCGTTTCGCGTCCTCATACGCGCGAGCTTCCTCTCGCTTCCTCTCCTTGCCACCGGGCCGTTTTGTCTCTTCCCGATCTCGGCTTCTTCCCGTCCATTCCCCCTGCCTCTTCCCGCCCACTTCTCTTTGTCTTCCGCCGTTTCTCGTTATCATTTTCTTCTCCGAACTGATTCTTTTGTTTCTCGCGCGGGCGCGCGCTCGACCATCTTGAGGCTGCCGCGGGCGCGATATGTCCCGCACTTTCTCCGCCGCTTCTCGCCTTCACCTCAAACTCATCTCTCTTCTTCCTTTTTTATTCCGGCTCAGCTCGGGTTCCTATCTAAAGCGATTCTTTCCTCCCTCCGCTCCCAACTCCCACCTTCCTCCTTTGTTTTTACGTCGTTCCTTCTTTCTCTTGCTTTCTCGCTGGCGTATGTGGGTCCGCGTTTGGCACGGGCTTGGGAGCATTTCCGTTTCTTTTGTGTGACCGCGTGTCCGGTCGTATATAAGGCCCCATAAGTAGCTTCAAACGGCTCGCCTTTCACATGATGATGCGGCGCGGAATAGCCGGGTGGGCTTGCGGGAGGCACGGCTATAGGGCCCACTTTGGGACGAAACAAAAGAAGAGAGGGCCTAATTTATGTTCTCTGTTCGCGGACGTTCGGGCCGCTCTAGTTTTATGCTCGCTGCTCTGCATGGTATCTGTCTTTTCGTCTCGCCCTAGGTCGAGTTCCTGTTGGAGCTTTCCTTTGCATCGTGGAATGTGCTTTCGTTTGCACCCGCATATCTGCGCCGTACGTTCGGGGCAAAGAACTCCGTCCGGTTGGCGGCGGAATAGTGATGTCTGTATTGGAGTGGAAATTATAGTCGGTGCACGTTTATTGCCCACGAGTAACGCAAGCAGATGCCGGCAATCGGGTCCGATTGTATGGTGCGTGTCTGAGTTGACCTGGGGGTCACTGTACTTCGCATAACTACCAAGATGGGAACGTCCTATTGCTTTCACATATTTTCTCCTTCGTACTCTATCTTCTTTGCGAAAGGCACAGCTTCACGTAACTTGCATGGAGTCATACTCACATTGCAAGTGGCCGAAATTTGTTTGCACCAACCTTGAGCTAAAGTTGCCACCCCTGCAGATAATTATTATTTTTTGGTCTCACTGATGGCGGTGTCGTCACCTAAAACAACCGCAGGAAAGCTTTTACACAATGGGCGGGGACATGATGATGATGATGAACAAAGAAAAACGCTTTCCGTGTTCCCTCGTGTTATGAAGCCGACGTCTATCCGATCCCAACATTCCGACACGGTCGAAACAGTTTGTATTTTAAAGCGAATTTCAACGCTTCACTTTGAACGACGGCGATGGGCGGCGGGGAAGGGGGGGGGGGGGGAGAGGGGGGTGCGTTTAGCTTTCTAGTGAGTAATTCGTTTGCGGTCGTCTGGGACTGTACTTTGATTAGCAGGCAGTTTGCACGTAGATCGTTGACGCTTGGCAGTTCTCACTTTAATCGTTGACGCTGGAACTTTAATTGCAGCGGCTTTGACTTTGGCACTTCACCATTAGATTTTCGCACGCAAGAGAGCTTCGTGTTTCAATCATTGTCGTCGTTAGACGGAGGGTATTTGAATTTTTTATCTGGTTACTCCCTTTCTTGGTGCCGAATAACCACTTGAATGCTGTAAGTGTGGGTGGTAGGGCAGAACAACACGCCACTCCCCTCCTTCTTAGGGAGCCGGGCCATAATCCTTCTCGTATAAGAGGAAGAGCAGTGGTGTGCCATTCATTGGGAATGAGGTTTCACATGATGCATCCACTCCTTATCACACGCGGTGTGTGCATGCATTTGAAGATTGTTTACCCGTTGTTTCCAAGCAGTGCTGTACAGTCGAAGCTCACTAACGCCACCGATGATCCGAGTACGAGCGCTGTTTCTTTCGTTTTTTTTTTTTTCGGGGAGAAAAAAAAAAATGCGATGGAAAGGAACAAGCGTGCGATAGGCGAAGACGAAGTGAAAAAAAGAAAGGGGGTGGGGGGGAGGGGCACAGGAGGGGTGTCGGAGAGGCGTGCCGCAATCGTGTAGAAATATATGTGCATGTATATACCTCACGAGGGTGTATTTTCCATAACCACATTACTTAAAGTGGACGAGCCCGGGTGACGCCCCACGCATTAAGGCAGCAAGCCAGCAACTCATCGTCTCTTTCGCTTTACGTCTCTTTTATTGCGTGTAATTCCTCGTTGTTTTGTCGCCTTCATTGCCTTACTTGTCCGATTTTGTTACCCGTCAGTGAGTATCCCCGCGACCAACTTTCACCTCCTCTTCCCTTCTTCTGATCGGTCGCGTCTTGCATCGCGATCAGGACGGGGGCGCCACGGACGCCTCCAGATAACGCAAGCGTCGCGATGGTTACACCCCCATTTTTCGCCCTTTCGCATCACCCCTCTGTGGCTGTTGTTCTTGATTCTTGTTTTTGATGTTGGGGCGCAATATGCCCCGTGCGTTTTTTCCCCGCTCTGTTTCTTTTTATCTTCGCCAAACGGTTGCCTTCACGTTTCACCGCTCACATTTTAAGGTGATTGCGTGGACCAACGCAGGATTTATATATATATATATATATATATATATATATATATATATATATATATATATAAAGATATATCGCGTAGTATCAGCAAGCTGAAAGCAGCACGACTACTTCTGCACATGTGTACACGGATAAAAAGGTGCCTAAACTTATCCCCCGCTTTGCCGCTCAATAAGCCAACCGCTCACTAAAGCAGTAAATATACCAGAAAAGTGATATTTCGCACAGAGTAAGGAGTCGGCTTGGATATAAACACTGTAAAAATATATTGCAGAGCTACAAACTTATTTTTGCGTAATCGGTTGTCCAAAGTTACTTTACTGCCTTTGCATTTCAGTGCGATAGTTTTGATGACTTCGCAATCTGGTAGACCAAAGCTCTAATCTTGAAAGTTCGCACACTGCGAGCTTTCGCCCTTAATATTATAGCTGTGCGAAAATTCATTGCACTAGGCCGAATAACTTAAGAGTAATGACTTCTGAAAGAACTGCGATGAGCAGGAAAGGTGCACCTGTTCGGCGCTTTTTTTTTTTTGTTGAAAATGTTGACCATACTACCTCTCATTTCTTATCTCTCTTGGATATCGCGGCATCCAGAAATTTAAAAACAAAAACGTATAGTTGTTACAACCCTTTCTCGGAGGCGCTGAGAATTAAACCAATCATGAAAAAAAAAAAAAAAAAAACCGTCGGCAACCTTTGTCAATTTCCGAGTGGCTCTGGGTGAAATGGCACAGGCGGACTTTGCGGAATGCCCGCCGTTGTTGCAAATGGGGAAGGAGGGTGCTTACTTTAAACCTCGCCCGTTTTCGATCACATATGCGGGGTAAATGTGCACCATGTACCCTACTTTACACCGATGATTTAGTCGGAGCAAAGTTTCTGAAGAGGAGCATTACACGCACCCAAATGTGGGTGAGGCTTAATTAACCTCATTTGCAGGGGCAGTGTCAGGTCGCGTGAAAGAAACCGTTCATCTGTCGACCGCCGCGAGAGCAGTTTGTGGAAACGCTATCGTATACAAATCGAAATCCGGAGTATTTGCTGCGGTTTCCAAAATTTTCTCCTTTTTTTTTTTTATCGCCGCAAAACAGTTTTCCTACATGCTATGAACGAAGTTCGATAGTCGAAACACGCTTTTTAAGCCGCGTGTTTCACCTTGTAGTTACGCCGCGTGGCAATTAAAGACTGCCCGCCTCAGCCCGCAAAGGAATTGATTGACAAACTGGGAAATGGCGCTACAGTTTTGTTGTAATACAGTATAGTGCACTTATAACAATATCCAAGTGCCAAGGAAATTCCATCGTTATAACCGATAATTGTTATAAGCGCGTTGCGAAATAAAAAGACGGAACAGAGCTCAAAAGATTTCATTCGCGTGCCAGCAAGGTCGTACTACTGCGGAACAGAAGCCACAGTCGGTCACTTTTGTTTGCCGCGTGTGAACTAGCGCAAATCTTTTCCAAGAGGATCTACAGGTGCTTCACCTAGCTGAGGTAAATGTCCTTGGGGGAAACAAAGTCCCCGAGGGACTGTGTCCCGCATTGGGCCTCCTACGAAGACACTACCTGAGAAGGCTGCGCAGTCACGTCGTTAGAGTCATCACTGTTGCACTTGTGGTGCACAGTGTAACCGGATTCAATCGTCCGATATCGTGGCACTGGGGCATTGTAATAAGCGGTTTATTTTACCATAGAAAGAATACAAAATTTGACGGTGTCATAGCTGTTCATCGTTATATCCGATAAATTGTTATAAACGGTATCGTTATAAGTGGACTCGACTGTACAACAATTCAAGCGATTGTTCTGGGGCTTCGTGAAGTTCTCCATTTTTCTTTTGCCTGCCCTGTTCAGCAAGAAATTGAGCCCTTTTTAGAAACTCCTCACCGAGAAACTTTTCGTCGTTCACAATTATACCCTGTTGGGGTGAAAGTTTCCTAGGGGCCGTTGCACAAAGCGGGGCGTTTTCTCCCCCCTCCCCCACCCCCCGACTTAAGTGCTGCTCCCTTCGTCAACACCTACTTTACCACGTCTTGATCACGCTCTTAATATACACTACCGTGACAGCAATGCCTGTCTATTTCCTACTCCGCCGTTGGTCTATAAAAGAAGTGACACCCCATAGTCCTGCTTTTACGCCAGTGAGTACCGGCCATTCAGTCGCAAGGGGCGCCCTAATCGTCGTCGGGATCGTAAACTCTGAACACGCCCCCAAACCTTCACTTGTAGGTGGTGATGGCGGCGCCTCTCCACTATCACTCATGGTTGTGGCGAAGGGGGCGCTGGACTTCTCTCCGCCAAAGCTGCTGCTGCTTCCGCTCTCCCCATCCGGCGCGGCGCTCGCGCATTAATACAAGGTTCGACGTTCATAATTTACGACCGTCATTCCGGGCACTTTTTCGATACTCCTATCCAATATGTATACGACTCCGCCGAGGAGGCGACGACGTCGTCGTCGAGGCGCCGTCGTCGTTCCAGAAGGGGCGGCGCCTTTTTTTATTCCCCTCTCTTCACGTAGACGTGAACTGTGTATCGCGCAGACAGACATTTCTGTCGTTTCTTGTGCTTTTCGCGGCAGAACCCAATTTGTTCTTTCTTTCTTTTTTCTTTTTTCTTCCTCGGAAACATGGTCGCACTACCGAGAAAAAAAAAAAACGGTGTACGCAACTACCGCCCGGCCGAAGCTGCTGCTCGGGCGGCGCCGCTTTCGCCACGCCCGCGAAATTTAAAAGTTGTATGACGCTTTTTAGGTCCGAGACTCTGCTATTAAAACGTGCAGTGGACTTTCGTCGCTCCCGCTTGATAATATATGGGGCCTCCTTTCCTTTTTGTGTCTGCTGCGCCCTGGCCGCCATGGCGTCGTTAGAACGTCGCACTCTTTGTATCCACCAACCTGGTGCTGTAAGAGCGAAGCGTGAAAGAAGAATGAGCCCCGCTTTGGCACGCGTCTCACGTCTGGGTGTCAGCGCCCGAGCAAGTGCGAGTTTCAGCCGCCTCCGGTCTTAACTGCGTTGGCGCTTTAATCGAGCGGCAGCGCGGTAGTAACGGCCATTTTGTGTGTTCGGTAGAATATTAGGTGGGGAAGGCACGTTCGGGGTAGATTCTTACTCGCTTCCCGGCGATGAGCTGTTTTGTTTTCTTTTGTACATAAAATATAAATCATTCTATAAAAACTTCAGTTTACAAAAGCTAGATGTGTTTTTTTATCTTTATCTTGCCCAACTTATGAAGGTTGCGCAACGCGCTGTACACAAGCAACTAGCTGGGCTTCAATCGTTTAGCACATTTCTGCTGTTCGTAATCTGGTCGTGCGTCTGAGAAACCCGTATAGTTAAAGTTGATGACGTAAATTTGGTACTCGAAATGCAGATTATGAGGGCTGCTTTCGGCCATACTATGGTGACTGTTTACAAAATAAGTTTAGAAAACGTTGGGATATAACTGTTTGGAATACTAACTCCAGAAACTGTCCCATTTGGTTTTATATATCTTGGGAAGTGAACGCCACTACACCAAACAAAAGTATCTCTAGGGCAGAAATGAACGTTCGTAGATATATATTCTATAAATTCTATATTTTAGATCTAATCTACATTTCTACCAACATTCTAAAAACAATGTTCTAGAACTAGAAGCTACATGGAAAGTTACGTGCGCTTATGGGCGCTGTGCTTATACACGAGCCGAATGCTAAACTTAACAGTACGAAGTTGGGGTGGGTTTGCGGAGAAGGCTTCCTTTTAAGGTTGCCATGGAAACGGGGCGGGCGCCGGCCTGGCGTCGTGATTACTACCACTTTCCCCCAGCGAGGCCGTAGTATACAGAGGGCACGCCGCTTACAATGGTCGCAGCGCCAGACCAATTAAACGCAGCCGTGATCGCGTCGGGGGGCATAGCTGCCGGCTCGCGCCTGGAACAGGGGTCGAGAATGAAGGTTCATTCATTTCGGTTTCAAACCCGGCCGCGTGCTACGAGAAATGCGCGCCAAGGAAGTGTTTTCCCCTTCGTCTCGCTTCGCCGCGGCTCCTTCGTTTCCCCCGGATACGCGATTAACTCGGGTGGTCGTCATCGTCGTTGCGCTCAGAAACGTTGGGGCAGGAGAAGCGCGGGTGGAACCACAAAGACCGTCGCCCCTTTTTTTACTCCTAAACGAGGAAAATATGCAGATGACGAGCGGCCCACCCCGCCGCCTTTTGCTTGCGTTGCCGGCCCCCTTGCGAGCCACTCGCCACCGATCACGGCTATGGAGTTTCTTGATAAACTGGACCGCCGACCATCGGTGACAGCACCCGCTGCGCGCGTCCGGGCCGCTGGGCGCGACCTCAGCCACCCACAGAGCGGCGCTGTGGGGGAAGGTGTCCGACGCCGCCGGCTGGGCGCGCGCGCGCGCATAACGCGCCTTGTATGCTTACGCCTGTTCATATATTTGCGCGGGGCTCGGTTACTCCGCGCGCGGGGTGAGGCGTGTGAGCCGGGCGTGTCCGCTTTCCCGGCCGTGTCGTCGTCTTATGGGTCTCCCTCTGCTTCTAATTTGGGGGGGATCGCCTTGCAGTCATCCTCAAGATTAACTTCGACTCTGTTCGCCAACTGAGAGGGCTCGTTTTTCTTCTGTCCTATGCTCCACGGCGTTTGCGCTGGGGAAGGGAGCGAGTAAGGAGGTACTCGTTTTCCTCGCGCCTTTCTCGCTGGCGTTATTTTCTTATGAAGCGGATGAGCGTGGCCGATCTTGTACGGCGGGTCGCGGATCGCCTTTTACGATTTTTAGAACCTGAGTATTTTCTCTTAGAGTCATTGTTTTCCGTGCTGACGCCTCCGTGCTGCTCAGACGTCGCCCATTTTGTGCCCATTCAACGCTGGGTGCTCCACTGGTTGTAGTTGTAATACTCGAATAAAAGAAGAAAAAAAATCCGTTTACTTCAGCAAGCGTTTCTTTTATGAGCGTCAATGAATTGCGTAGTACAGTCGTCTACAGGCTTAGCTGGAACATCGCATTGGACTTTAGTGCGGAATATCTCAAAAGTCCCTGAAGAAAACTGTTCAAACGAATGTGGGGGACTTAAGAAACCATTTAAACTTTAAAGAAATGCAGGAGTTGTGACTAAATTACCTTACACTGCAGCAGGAGGATACGATAAGTGGGTGAAGCGTTGCTCCAGCTAAGTCTGTGGACGACTGTACATGTGTGAGTTTAGTGCGCTTAGCGCTGGGCTTCAACTTTGCGCTAACGTTGCCGGCGTTTTGCTTCTTTTTGCAGTTGTCCTTCTCGACACGACGACAGAGAGCATACTCAACTGGACGCGGTATCCCTACGGGCCTCAAGCACGGACACCAGGGGTGAGTAGTCTCGCTTCATATTCCCTGCTAACCGGCATAGGCCGGCGTGCTCACTCGTGAGTACACTCATTTGTACTCATTTGAGCTCAAACTCACGAGTGAGTACAATGATGCGTGAGTACACACCCAGATTAAAGAAGTGAGTACGATGACGCGTGACTATAGGGGTAAGTCCGTTACTCGTGAGTACAGTACTCATGAGTACACTACTTATGAGTATGAGTACTCATGAGCACAGTACTCATGAGTGAGTACTTATGAGTACAATACTCATGAATACTATATTTGCGAGTGCTCGCACTCGTGAGTACATGCACTCGTGAGCTGACCGGTTTCAGTCTCAAAAAAACGTGACATGCTTCTTAAAGTGAAAGCCTTAGATGTCTCATCAAACGCGAAAATCGACCGTAGTTGCTGGCGACTACACGAATGAAACCAAATTACAGCCGCTGTAAAAAGAAAATTAGTGAATAAAATGTGCATACAAACTTATTTGGGTGCGAATAGGATTGGAACCCGGATCGCCGGAGCCAGAACAAAAAAATTATCCGGATGCGTTGCGCATGACAGGTGAACGGGACGGAACCGCAAATACGATGCAGCAGTGAAGAAGTCTTCTAATCGCTGGCTTTCGCCTTCGGATGACTTAAGAGACTTTAGTGCTTGATAAATTTTTCGGTTAACACTGAAAGGAATATAATTGTAAAAGTCCTACCATAGCTTCCGCTCTCAAAATCTGCGCACTATTTCACGTCAAGGCATTGATTTCAGAAAGCGTTTCCCTCACTGCAGGTCGGTCGCATCGCGACGAATTTCCCCGGAGAAGCTCTGTTTTTTTTTTTTACAAAGTTATCCTGGTTGAAAAAAAAAAAAAAACTTTTATTCAAAGTTCTTTTTAAAAAAAAAACCGCTCACATCTCTACGTATGCGTACTCACAACACCGTTCAAAGCAGGCGATCGACCGTCTCCATGACAGACGAAGTGCCCCGACCCCTTTGAGGCCATGCAGACAAAACACAAGTTTGGTTCATTCGAAAGATTGCCTCATTAGAACCATACTGACACCACTTTTAACGCTCACATCGCTCAAATAAGCTATATAATTAGGAAAAAAGGGAATGGCCATGCGACCCACTAGCTCATTTCGCGCAACAGAACCTATGATGTCATATGCCCAGTGTGCGATTGGCTGAGGCCGAGAAAAGCAAACTCAAATTAGGCAGGGCTCATAAGCTTGCCGAACGAGCTCTTTGCGCTTAAATGTAATGCATATTCATTTTGCAACAGTAAGTATGGTGGGGTAAACAATGAAAGTTACGAAAATACACGTAAACATAGAAGTACCGATGCGCACTTCTGTTGGTACTGGACTCACTATGCGTGTTTTAGTTGCGCAGCAGTCCGCCGCTGTGGAGTCGTCTTTCACGACACTGACCGATTGGCGTAAGCGACGTTGTCTTGACGTGACCCTATTTGTCGGACATACCCCATGTTACACGAAACGATTACTTTCTACCGTACCAAAAACAAGCCAGGTGCAAATACGGTCAAAAACAAAGCAATGGCGGATAACGCTCCGCGGCTGAGTTTGGTAGCGCCATCTGGGAGGGCGGACGGTAAGCAAGGCTGCAGAGCCTAGTGACGCACTGGAATTTCGTTTGAATAACCGCCTGTGTGACTACATGGCAGACGTCACGAAAACACACGATTTGGCGGGAGAATCAAAATTTTAACCTAAATTGTTTAACTTCTCAGTGAATACGGCTTCGTTTGCTGCCTGTCAAGCGCTGGGGGTACTATAAAACACGAAATCTTTCGAATAAAACAAACTTGTATTTTGTCTGCATGACCCCTTTAAAGCCCGTGCTCTACGAAGCTGTGTATGCATAATCGTTGAGGAAGGGGTGGAAGGCAACTTGGAATCATTCGGGGTTACACTCGCAGACGCTTGTGGCTTTGCCCTAGCTACGGATTCCGAAACAGTAGACTTGATTTCTTGTTGCCTTATTGGGAAAGAAGAACCGATAGGCGAACACATTTCGTGCAATGCGAACTGTGACGAAAACGCAGACAGAGTAAGTAGTTCGCACTTACCATTTCCTTAAAGTTGCCGAGGCCGAATCGGCAGTACTTACTAATTTTTTACGGAGCAGTCGCGTATATCGAATTACCGCTTGTATAGAATTTTGTTGCCGCCCCGTTCACTTAGTTTTACCTAGGGTTAACTGTCAACATTTCTGGAAAACCTTGAGGATAGGACGAGCGTGGTTAGATAAGCTAAGTGACAAAGATAGGCCGTGGGACGCGGAACCAAACTTGAAGATTGGACCAGCATGCCAAGACATGCGAGGCGATAAAGATAGGCCATGGAACGCTGAACCTTGGCAGGCGAAACCCCTTGGGAAGATCCGAGTGCAGGCGGTGCCCGAGCCTCTACAGTGATTTCTAAAGACGGTGAAAGAAAGAAAAACACAAGGAAAGGAAAAGAAAGAGAAGGAGACGCAGTCGGCCGTCTTTTTCACACGGATGCGCTCTTTTGTCATGCACACGCGGCTCAGCGTAACTCGTTATTTTCATTTATCTGTCTAAACTGCGCTACAAGCATTGTGTTTCACCGCGCGTTTAGGTCTGCCGACCGCACTGCGCGGGAGCAGAGCGGCCGGGTTAAAGATAGTTGGCGTGCGCGTCGACTTAAGAAAGCCAACACGGCGGCGCGGAACAGTATCCAGCTGCGGACAGCCAAATTGCGCAGCTGAATAAGTGACACCAGCTCTCCCACCCTCCATCACTGCGCCTTCATCTCTCCCTTGCCCGACCCTCTCCGTTCGTCCAATCAACGTGGCAAGCCGAGCGAGCCGAAGCGGACGTCTGGTGCCGTCGGCGCGCCTCTGTGATGCAAATTTTAATTCGCCCAAATTAGGGGTGTTTTGCCGCCGTCATTAGCCGGCCGTGCGCTGTTTCGTTTCTCGCATTGTAGTCGTCGGCCTGGCGCTGCTTCCTCTGTTTGGTTACGGGAGTTCTGGTGCAGACATTCCTCCACGGTTCGTCACCGGCGCGTCGTCTTTCTGAATGTTTGCTCCCATGCAGTGCGCGCCGGCGCTCATCATTGTTATTCGTTCCTTTTTGTCCGCGCGGTCCTATTTCACCTGCTGGGCATGGTTCCCCTCTCTCCCTCTTTCTCTGCGTATTGGAGCACTGCGTAGGTCAAATTCCCAGAAGTGCTCGTTCTTTCGGCCTGCCGTGTATATTCTTCACCGGATTTTCTTTCCGCGTATATCTGATATATATATAGGCTGAAAGTTAGCCTGCAGGGTAAGAGCTTGGGAAAGGCAGCAACTACTTCAACCTCTTGATAGGATTAGCCTGCTTAATGCGGCGATCTGCGGGGCTTAGTGTAAGCGCCTCCGTGCTGAACACGAGTGAACTCGATAAAAATAGTGACAATGCGATAAACGACAGGAAACGACGATTGAGCAACGTGTTCACGAAGCGCAAAGCTGACGGGCCACTCACAAACCCGAAAAGGAAACTTCAGAACGATCTTCTCTTGCTGACAGTTCGAGTTTTGACGTGACGTCACTAATGCGTGCGAAAAGGCCCGGTGAGCGCGGTGAGGCACTTGACGCCGTGTCTGCCCGCGCGCACGCACATGTACCTTTCGCCGCTGGGTTTCGATTTTGCGTTTCCTTCCACGCGAAGTTCTCGTGTCGGCGGCGCGGCGTCTTTAATTTTCCTCGGCGGCCTTATTTACCACTCGAGCGTCAGCGGCTGTCGTGTTTTCACAAGCGTTCCTCGTTGCGGCACGGTGCGTTTACATAAGCGCGGTTAGCGCGCGCCCGCGGTGCGCTATAAGCGGTGCCGTAAGAGGAGAGGCGGCGGCTTAGCACTTGCGCTTACTCTTCCCGGAATTCCGTCGTCCGCCCCCTCCTCTTACGCATTGTGTACGCAGGGCGACGAGAACAAGACGCGGGGGCTGTCGTCGTTCCGAGTTTAGGGAACGCTCGCGGCATCCGTGTTTGCGTTTCTCGGCCGCGCCGCTTGCGTAATCTTGTGTTTTGGTTTGTCGTGTCTCGTTGTTGTCTAGCCAGCAGTCGCCTTGGAAGACGCTGCGGCGTTCTTAGCGCTTCACTTATGTGGTTGACGCTTACGTCTGGAGCTCAGGCCCCCTTGCATGATTCTAGAGGTTTAGATGTAGTCAACTGCTAGATTAGTTGAAATGCTATTATTGGCAGCCGGGCCGTTTCGCTAAGAACTCCATTCATCATCACCGTCCGCGATCTTCGAAAGAGCTGATCTTCTGTGGCCCAACGCGCGGACACTGACAATCACGTAATCAGGGAAGCCGTCATTACATTAACGCTGTCCTTCTCAATTTGTGCAGAAGGCTGTTGATTTTGGTTTAGGTAGTGATTTCAGTGTTTCCGGCCATACCAGCGTTTGGAGACTCAGTTTAACGCGCCTGCTTGTCTCCTCGTCTGCACGGGGTGCAGCTTTCATTTTCTTTTTTCTTTTTTCAATAGCGAACTGGGATGTTTTGTTGAAAGTACGCCACTTCAATGCCTACCGGTGTGAGACCTGGTTGTTGTCGTCCGGTTTGTAAGATTTTCACTAAGCGGAGCGTTGAGCTGTCCTTACTTTGATCTCGCCAGCGTGCGACGCGTCATGCTGCCTGCGTACGTATACGTGATACACGCACGCCGTGCTTGGGAGGAGAAAGGGGGGGGGGGGGTTTGAAGCGAGTTACGTGGTGCCGCATCATTCCCGCACATCGCTTCCGGAACTACCCCTGCGCGATGACTCAATGAGAGACCCTTAACGGCCACACCACACACTACCGGCGGCGTCGTTCACGCGTGCCGTTGCGGCCACCACGTATAACGAAAGCACGGCGAGGGGTTGGAGGCGCGCCTGGTGAAGCCACTTCCCCGCTTCTACCGGGTGCCGTGCGGCGCAGCAAGGCGTCACGCCGGAACGATGGGGCGGCGGCCGTTTTGAATTTGACCGAATCCCGGCGCGCGTGCGATAGCGACAAATCACGTAATTCGAGCTTATCGGAGGCCATTAGCGGACCCGTGACGGCCATAAAAATGCCGGTTTTATTGCGCCGGCACCACGCGCGAGGACGGGGGAAGACGAGCAGCAGCATGGCGAGGAGGCGGAAAGAAGGGGAGGGGCGACGGGAAATTCGCCGCCGCTCCGTGGGGGCTCGAGGAGATGCATGCCGGTTGTCCCGGGTTTTGGCTGGCCTGTGAGGGGCCATTTGATCCTGACTTCCTTGGGAAGCCGGGATTCCGAACGGGGGAGGCTTCGCACGATTTATATCTCGGGTGACGGCGTGTCCGGGGGCTCGCGACGGTCGTTTGGGGTGACGGCGCCGATGGACGGGCTGAGATTAGCATACCCCACGACTTCCGGTCATGGCCCGGTATTCGATCTTTTGCCAGACCCCCTGTCACCGTGGTCGCCTTTTGCGTCGTTCCCCGTTCCTGTTTCCCAACCGAAGGAAGTCGTCTTGCGGCCGTCGGGACGCTCCGCACTGCGCACGACCCACAACTCTCATGTCCTGCCTGCTTATCGTTGCTGTCGTTGTAATTTCCTGAGGCGTCGTACACGATGCCTTTTCCCCGAACGCGCTTATTTTCGGCCTATCTTGCAGCAGCAATCCATAACCAGCTACGCGTTGCGGGAACGAGTGTTGTAAAAAAAGACCGTGTTTCGGGCGTGAAGGTTTCCGGAGGGGACCGAATAAAACTACGACTTTTGCGTCGCTATATAATGGCGGGCGTTTGCTGCATTAAAGTTTAACAAAGACCGGTTTTTGATTTAGCGTGGCTAAAATGAATTTTCTGCGGCTAAAAGGAATTTTCTTTTGTTTTCGTCTTGGCTACCAGAGATATGAGGAGACTATAAAAAGTTATTCAACCAGTGCATTATCCCCCCCCTCTCTCTCTCTCTCTCTCTCTCTCTCTCTCTCTCTCTCTCTCTCTCTCTCTCTCTCTCTCTCTCTCTCTCTCTCTCTCTCTCTCTCTCTCTCTCTCTCTCTCTCTCTCTCTCTCTCTCTCCTTTCACCGCATAGGTGCGCCGAGGGGGCATACGTAACCATTGAAGCACGCCCCATGTGCCGAGCGCCTTGGCCTTTTCGTCTTGGCACGCGGTGGCCGTAAACGAAAACAAACGGGTCGATTCGCTCCAGACGCGCTGCCCTTATGCGGCGCCGCCCTTTCGGCGTCATTACCCCGCGCAGCGCCGTCCATCCTGGCCGTCGGCGGCTCAGGTAGAAGAAAGGGGCCCGCCGTCGGCGGTGCCTCCTCGGAGACTCGGCTGTCCCTTGGTGTCCCGTTTCGACGCTGGCTGCCATCGTCGTTTCGTCGATTGTGGTCGCGCAAATCGTTTCGAGACGACCCCTCCCCTGCCGAGATAGTCTGCGCTTGTCGCGTGTCGTTTTTCCTATTTTTTTAGCTGTCTCAGTCTCCAGGTCCTCGCCATTGGTTTCACTGCTGCACCCCTCTTCGTATTGTGTCCCATACAGTCTGTGTGTGCAGTGTGGAGGGATGGGCGTTTCTCCGCGACGTGGGAATCGCTCCCTCTCTCCCGTGTCAATCTTAGCCCTTTACAAGTCGCGCCTAGCTCGTGCCGCTTTACTTGCTTTTGGTTTCGAAAATATGCTCTGGGTTTATGGATTGCACCGGCACATTGAACAACCTGTTCCTTGAGGGAAGAGGACGAGGATGGTGAGAAAGTGATTAATATCAGGAAGGAGAAAATAGAGCGCAATATTATGGCTGGTATTTCATGAACTGGATGTTTCTACACGACCTTCGGAGTACTGGTCGGGTGTCATACCAACGTACTCCCCTCCACTTTCTTGGTTGTTTATGCGAATGTAATTGTTTCCTACGCTTGGGGACGGTAGTTAGAGAGAGCGTGATAGAGCTTGTTTCGCGCGCTCTCTACTACTGCTCTTAATACAAAGATCAGACGACTTGTGCAGAGCTAGGTGCTTTTCACCGCTCTAGATTACAGGATAGGGCTCTACTTGTTGCGGAGTTAGCTTGAATCGCGCTCCGGGCAGCTTTCATAGTTTTCATTTCTTCGCGTCTTTCTGGTGTCTTTCTTTTCCTTCCGATGCGCGCATCGCACACAACCGCCGTCTATCCCAACCGGGCCGGCCGGTCTCCGAGGAGAAGCATCGCTCTGCACTTGGCGATGATTCCTGGCGTTGTTGGGACGCCCATCCGCGGCTCCTGGAGATCAGCTTCGTTTTCTGCTTACTCCAGGCGACTCGGCAGTCGCCTTGCTGTTGCTTCTCTCGCCTCCCCGCTCGTACTATTTCGTTCTGGGGCTCGTCTCGAGTCCGCTGTTCTGTCCTAGCTCAGCTTCGGGAGGACTCGTCGACCAAGGCTCCCTCGCGTGATCTTAGTTTTGCTGCTCTTCTTGGGTTCTTCTTCTTGCGTTCGCCTCTTCGCGCTTTTTTTTTTTTTTCTTCTTTCCTTTCGCGCCCACCCTGAACCGACATTCTGGGAGTATAGGAAGGTTGGGCCTTTCTCTCGTACAGATTTGCTTCTTTGATCTCTCTTTCTTGATCGCAATTACGAGAGGCTGGCCTCATTCTCCTTATCCTTCGTGTTTTTTTTTATCTTGTCCTTC
>NW_027526422.1:47867635-47946871 GCF_048455015.1 Haemaphysalis longicornis | reverse complement strand
TCTCCTTATCCTTCGTGTTTTTTTTTTCTTCATCTTATCCTTCTTTCTTCTTGTTCTTGTTCTATTGGCTTGATCGCGTTGTTTGACGACCGGCCTCATCGACGCTCTCGTTGGTGACGCTCTCGCTCTTCCGTCTTCCCCTTTCTGTCCTCTCCTCGCGAACGGCACGTACACCGTCTGTACGAGTTAGCTGAGGTGGCGTTCCACCAGGGTCCGAGAAGTTCTCCGGCTTCTAATTTGGCCCCCGGGGTCGTATGTCTTGGCTTGTTCGCTCTACTTTCTCGTCTTTTTTTTTTTCTTTCTCCTCTTAGTTCCTTCCTTCCTTCCTTCCGACCAGTGTGTCCCGGCGCGCTTTGCTTTGTTTGTCGTCACTCTGACGGCGGCCCTACCCACCACACTTCCCGGCAGCGTCTTCTTCTTTGCCGGGAGGTGTAAGACGAAGATCGTAGGAAGGTGGTGGTTGTGGCCGGAGTTAGTTAAAATCGCAGTGGAACTTGTCCTCATGGGGGAATGAATACCGCGGGAATGATGCCAGGTGCTTCGGTCGTGGCAAGTATACGTTGGAGTTTGGTTGTGATTGATCGATTTCTAAAATTTTCTTCTTGTCGAACGAAACGAGCGCCCGTTGTTTCGTATTATTAGACTTGAGTAAGGTTACAGTACTCGCTATTTTGGGGCCAATCAACACTGGCGGGTGTATTTAAAGGGAAGAGATGCAGGGGAAACGTTACATCAGAGCCGTATACGATGTAGTTTTGCTGACTTAAGCGCTAACCACATGCGAGCGATTTTTCCAGCGACGCGACGAGCGACGCGACTAGGATCCGCAGTCGCCGGACCGAAGTCGCTCGCCGAGGCAACCACATGACAGCGACTGCTCGAGCGACTGGGGATGGCGATTTCAATGTTGCCGCACACACGCGCTTGGTACGGTGGTTGTTTGCAAACATTTTTTTGTTCATTTGTCATAAAAAGCATGACTAAAAAGTATTACGCCTTTCTACCTTGCTTTTTGCACTTCATTGCATCTTTAAAACTGGTTTGGGTTAGCGATAGCGCACGCTTTTCCTTCTGCGCCTCGTCTCTCGGCTCCAACATGGACGCAGTGAAGAATTCGCTTTCTTGACGTTGTTTTTCCCACACGGGCCTCACCCAGTGTGTGCGGGAGCCTTCTTGCTCCTGCTTCAGCCTGTACACAAGCTTTGCCACGCGAAGCTTTCTTTTCCGCTCCACCGCTGCGTGGATTTGCAAAGTCTTCCCCCCGTTCTCTTCCAAAACCGGAGGTTGCGTGCTTACGTAGGGGCTCTCCTATTGGCTAGTCGCTGAGGCCACTTCCGGGAGGCGAGCGACTGTTTCTGGCGACCCAGAACCGAGCGATTCGATGAGCGACTTGGTCCGCGGCGAAAAGTAGTTCGTCGCTAGTCGCGTCGCGCCCCAAGTCGCTCGCAAAATCGCTCCATGTGGTTGGGGCTTTACACTTTTTGCAGTGCGTAGTGGGCGTTTTCACTTATTTTTAGCCAGACTGATACACTAACCAAATTTGGAACGAATGTTTTGTACAGCGGGGCGTGCGGATAGTCGCTAGAAATGTTTTATTATTCTGTATACTTTTGGGTAAGGGGTGGGGGGCGGGGCACGCCGAACTTCTATCTTGGAACTTAAAGCCACCCTCCAAAACTGAGCTAAGCATATCGTCATTTTATTTAAAGTTAGCGCATCAGCTTTTATTTCGTATCGTTACTGGAATTGAGGCTATCGTAGAGCCAGACATTACGTTCGTTGCCAGCATCGAGTTAACCAATCGACGTTATCGAATCCCGGGTTAACGAAAAACAAAATCTGGGTGGGTGGAACGGAAGGAGCCAGAGCAAATAAATAAATAAACCACAAACGAAACCAATCAGAGCGCAATATTTTCTCGCGATAAACACAGCGCATATAAACTCTCGCTCTCGTTCAGTGAGAAAAATAATAAGGGAGCAAGGAATAACGGCCGAGGCTGAAGACCGCGAGTTTTCTAAACGATCGCTCCCGCCGATAGCGCGATCGACTCGGGGACCCGTTCTGTGCGCCCGCGACGATTGCGAGCCTACTACATTCGGGCTAGGAGTGAAACCCCCCAAAGCTAGACGAGGAAGGCCTCCTCCCCCCGCTCCTCCCGACCGCGAGACACGGCTCGGGCTGCAGGGCCGCCGACCTCCTCCCCGTCTCGGCGGAAGCCGTTTCCGCCACGCGACCGGCCATTTCCGCTTCCGCTTGACCTGCCGCCACCGCCACCTCTTCCTCCCCCCGCTGTGCACGCCCGTCTGCCCTTTGTCCCCGCACTCTTCCACCGGCGTCCCGACGAATGACTTTCAGTTGGCGGCACCCCGCCGGCTGCTGGCTTCTCCGCAGCACACACGCCGTTACGCGCGCCTCCCTCATCCTCCATCTTCCCCGCTCCTCCTCATCCTCCTCCTCCTCCATCATGCCTGGGATTCCTTTTCCACTGGCACGGATCGAATGTGGCGCCCTACCTCCCCGCTCGTTTTCTTCCTTGTTCCGCTGTAACGACTCTGGCGAGGTCATCAATACGGCCAAACCGTATTGACCCCCGCAGTTTCAGAATGCCGTGCTCTTTGCTGCTGCTGCTGCTGCAAAATCTCTTCGCTTCGACATCCCCCGTTTTTGTATTTTTTTTTTTTTTACCGAGGCCCGGAATCAGGTCAGTCGAAGTAACGACGCCGCCGGTTGTTGTTGGGGTTGGCTTTGCTCGAAATCCGTATTGGGGTTTCTTATCGGCAGGGCGGGCACTCGGCATTTCCAAAGCCATACGGGCAAAATAGGAATCGGGGTCGAACTCGACGCAGCCTACACCCGCTGTGTAAACGAAGGGTTCATTACGAGCGTTTAAGTACGCTCGCAAATCAAATCAGAACGACGCGCCACCGATGCCCTTTACGAGTACGAGAGCTAGTCGGACTTGTTTGCGCGCTCGCATTGATTTCCATTCGTCCGGCGTCGAGACGCAGCGGTGGAAAAAAAAAAAAAAACAAATAAAACGCGCCCGACTTTTGTAAAGGCGGGCGTCGGAGCCCCGGAAGGTCGTTTCGCCGCAGCCAACAACCGATTTCTAGCCGACGGAAGATGTAGCGGCAACGCAATCACGAAGAAGTTATTTCCAGCGAGGGAAGATTGAATAATCCGTGCCGCTTCGGGCGCCCAATATGCAGCCTGTGGCGGTGGCAGCGCGGGCCTCCTTCGCTTATTGGGACGACTTGGAAGGCGCATGAACGCTTCGAGATTGAGACTGCTCGCAGGCATCCTTGCACGCTCTCTTTTTAATCCCTCGCCTTTCTTTTTTTCTTCTTGTTGTGTTTTTGTCTATTTCATAGCATTGAGGCTTAGTGGATACGGGGCGGTTTTCTTTGCGATTTGGCGAAGTGAAAATTGGAATGTCGTTTCATCGTTCGAATCGCGCGCGTAGACGAATGTGCCCCCCCCCCCCCCCCCCCCCCCACCCCTGCTTCCACCTCATCCTCATTTTGATTTGTGAGTGAGTCGCTGCTGGATAAATGTGTGTGCGCACTGGCAAGCCTGTGTGTAGTAGTACGAAGCAATGTGGAGAAGCTGGTTCCGACGTGTTTTGTCCACGTCATAGGCAACAGTAACAAACAAGGGCCAACTGTTCACGTCGGGAATTAAAGGCGTCAACGTATTCGGAGGCTTGAAGTAGCTATGTTCAATTTTTCAATTTGTGCATGTCGTGACAGGTAAGACGTTCTTAGAGTACGAATACAGTCGGCCGAAACGAAAAGGTCATTGGGTTGTCTTAGGGCGGGGATTAGATTGAAAATAAACACGATGTGTAAAACGCTTGACTACGGTAGCTGGGGAACAAAGATGCGTGCAGGTGGTTCGATAAGCCGCAAGTCGAGTTCTGTTAAATGTATCAAGCCTTACATTAATCGAAGAATGGAAGTCGTAATCATTAGTACTTTACTTATAAAATTCTATTATTCAGCATTCAGACGACATTATTGCTCCATACGCACATGGTTCAGCGCGTAATAACAGACCCTAACGGGCTATAATTTACCTTAACGCATTTTGCACTGTTTGCTTCCTCGGAGCATTTTAACCTTACCTAATTTGGGAAACATGCATGCATCAGAATCTAACCGATCTTAGCATGTTTTAGTGCTGTTTACTATTAACCTTACCTAATTTGGGAAACATGCATGCATCAGAATCTAACCGATCTTAGCATGTTTTAGTGCTGTTTACTAGAAACAATACATACCGTAGTGATTGTAACGCACTTAATCGTCACGATTTAAACTACGAAACCCACGGATAAGAAGCATAGCATAACGTAAAGACCGTTCATAAAAATACACGCGTGACCTTCCGTAGAATGCAGGTCTTTAAACATATACCGAGCGACCATTATAAGAGATGCAAATGTCAGGCACTACTCGAAGAAACAAGGTTCCTCAAGCGAGCTTCAGATAAAACCGAGAGGGAGATTATAGAAGCCTATAGAAGCAGACCATCCTTGTCACTGTTTGATAAAGAAATCCAATTCGTTCTTGTAATAAAAAACTCGTTGAGCATGTTTTTTTGTTGCCATCCACTATCTCATATCTTAGAAACGTGTTCTGTTTCTTTGGGGTAAATTTGCTTGTACACTCGGAAAAATTAACAGATGGTAGTCAGCGCCCGTCTGGGTTCTACGTGTTTCTTTCCTCGGTCCTGTTTCGTTCGCGCTGTTTGGGTTTTTCGTATACCGCAAGCATGTAGCTGTAAACGTATACCGAAGGCGCGCATGTTCGTCTAGTGGGTTTCTGTCACACAGTGCGCAATTTCAGCTGGTAACCTGTTAGTGTGCGCATGCGTCACTGAAATACGAAAACATCCGTTATTACGACATTTTTGCACTGGTATGGGTGTACGTAGGACTAGTACAAACATCCGTCAGCAATAGTATTACTTCCAACAGCGCATTCGACCCATTGTGAGGGGATCGCCGGTTCGATTCTGCTTGAACAGGTTTTCGTTTTTCTTCCCGTCTTTATTCGTTATGTCACTTGTCCCAAAAGCGCAGTTTTACCTCAATACGGCTATAGAAGATGTCTTTATAGCATCTGAATTATCACTGTGTTAAGGAATGCACCTTTTTTATATATAAAATTGGTCGCTTCCAGCGTTGCAGCTTTTCTCATACTCTTAACATAAGTTACGACGTAACTGTTTTCATCAAACGCGTTGCTTCTGGCTTACGTAAACGCGCTAAACAGCCAGCGCCACTCCACTCCATTTCTCGTAACATATTTCTTCCTGGGGCGTGCAAGCGCCGAGAGAGATGAGCTTGCTAAAATTGACTCCCACTATTTTTGGCGGCTATAGACAGGAACGTCATTTTCCCCTTGGACGAGATGATCTCTCTTCAAATTTTCTCCTCCTTCGCCGTGGGCCTTTTTCGTCGCTCATCCTCGCACCCGCTTCGCGAAACTGTCTCGTCAGTTTTACTCGATACTCTCGGGCCCAAATCGTCTTCGCGCATTTCTATTTTATCCGCGCCTTTCCATGCGTGGTCGTCCCCCGTTGCGTGCCGTTCGGTCGCAGGCACGTTTTATTGAATTCTCCCCCCGCGCTGTAACAACCCGCGCTGGAGAGCAGCTTTGCCGTTTCTCTCAGGAACGCGCGGCGATTGAAATTATGGTAATTCTCACGTGCCGCGCCGCGCCCGCTTCCTTGGGGCTCGGGTGTCGGAACGTTCATTTATTTATCTCGTCAGTTCGTTTCGCGTATTCTTGCGCTGTGCATCCTCCACCACCCACCCCATGCAGCTTGCTCCCTATATGCGGAAATTTTCACTCGCGCGTACCACTTATTTCTTTGTGTGCACCGTCATTTGGGAATCCTTGCGCTGCTCCTTGTTTTGTGCGGGCACTGCTTTTTTTTTCTTTTTTTAGCTGCCCCATCATCGTTCGGTGCCGCTTTCCTACGAAGCGCACTTGCTTCGTTTGGCAGGCTCCGTTGATTTCATTTGGGGACGCTCTTGACAGTCTGTCGCATTGTATGGTCTCGCACGGCTCCCGAGAAGCTCTTTATGAAGGTGTCGCACGGGTGATGTTAAAAACTAAGAAGACAGTGAAAAAATAAATAAACGAAGTTTTACCCGGAAGCCGATAAGGAAATATGCTCGTAAAACGAGGGCATTTAATTTCTTTTGTTTTATCTATCGCTCACGGGTTCTTTTTTGTTTTTCTTTTATTAACTTTTTGTTCGGCGCTTGAAATGAGTATGGTGTAACTCGTTGTTCCTTCGACAGAAAGAGTTTTGACGTTATCTCTGTCGCGAAGCCTTGCTTATGCGGCAATTTCTCGGCAGCTGACGGGCCTCAGCGGCACAAGATTGCGTTCTGCATATATTGCTGCCCCCAAATTTTTGTATTCTGTTTTCTTATTTTGTGGACTTTTTTGTTTTGTACAGAAAGGACGTTCAGCTTCTGACTTTGAAAGTTCTGAAACAATAAATGAAATGCTTATTAAGTCGTAAGTGGCACTGCTTTTATTTTTTGCTCTTGCAGTTCCCTTTACTCGGTGACTTTTTTAAGCTTATGTTCGTACGCATGTCGGCACTTCGAGCCTTGCCGTAATCCGCCGAATTACGCACGTTGTAGGAATTAGTGTCGCTCGGTAACCCCGGGCGACACCCCACTCTTCGGGCGAATGAACTCTTTCCCTGATCGACGCTTGGTCACGTAGAAATCGCGCCTGTATACGATTGACTACTGCGGTTCCCTTTATTTCATTTTTTTTAAATCTCGCGCTCAATTGAAGAACCGTGTGATTATTCCTAAGTGTTTACCGCCTTGCCATTCGGTCGGGCTCGAGGAAATCGATTATAAATCGAAGCCAGTCTTGCTTATCGACGTTACCGACGTTCACTTTAGCACGGGGACGTATTGGACGTTGTTCGCGAGCTATCAGTTTCCTCATCTTTAGTCTTACAGGTCCTACCCACGTTACATTAGTAGAGTGTGGGTTTATTTGGTGTCGGTGATCCTTAGCTTCGTTCAGCGCAAAATAAAACCAAAGAACCACGAAGTGATGTGGAGGAGGAGGAGGAATGCCTTTAATGAATGAAGAGAGGTCAGCCTGGCAGCGAGCTTGGCTTGCTACTCCACATGAACATGAGATGTGCGAAAGTGAAGGGAAACGAAAACACAAAAACTCACGCAGACACTACAAAAGCAAATAAGCACACAAACTGACAAATGCAGGATCACGCACACGGCGCACAAACAGAAGTGAAGTTAAGGCACACATTCACAGAGTTTCGTTCAGGCCGGAGTCACGGAGAAATGACACCAAAGCCCGTGTACTCCGTGTTGCCGCGGCAGTTGAGTGCCAAGGACCAATGGCGTCAGAAAGCTTCAATGGTGCATCAGCACGCAGTCCCAAAGTTGTCTCCCAGGTTAGCCGCGGGGTGTCATAACGGGGACACACACACAGAACATGTATTATGTCCTCACGGACACTGCATACTTGACAGTGAGGTGAGGCAACCCGGCGCGTCTTGTGCAGGTAGTGGCTGGTAAAAGCGACGTCGATTCCCATGGTTTGAAGCGCAATAAAAAAAACACGGACGGCGATCAAAGAGTAGACAGGACAGGCGCTGATGGGTCTGGCCTGTCTGCTTTGTATTCGTCGTCCGTGTGTTTTGTTGCGCTTCAAAACACGGGAACTACTCAACAAATAGCCTAACAGAAAAGTTTACTCAAAGGGACGTAGCGTAGTTGTTTGCTTTGATTTCGCGCTGAACTGAACTATGGACCCTGCGTATACACTGTGTCGCGCAGGTTCAGATAGTTGACGACAAACTTCCCCTTCTTCCTCTTTCCCCTTTCCCCCTTCCCACTCGATGTGCCGCAGTGGGTGGAGGAGAGCTTCACCAACTTCGAGCAGGGCATCAACTGGCGCTCGTACGTGGTGTGCGACGTGGCGTACGACAGCGTCAACAACTGGCTCTGGACGCCGTTCATCGAGCGCGGCCCCGCGCACCGCATCTACGTGGAGCTCAAGTTCAGCATGCGCGACTGCAACCTCTTCCCGGGCATGGCGCTCTCGTGCAAGGAGACCTTCTCGCTGCTCTACTACGAGTTCGACGCGGCCACCAGGGAGCCGCCGCCCTGGGAGCCGGAGTCGTACCGGCCCGTGGACCGCATCGCCGCCGACGAAGGTCGCTTCACGTCCAATGCCGAGGTCATCATCAACACCGAGGTGCGCTCCGTGCCGGTCACCAAGAAGGGCGTCTACTTCGCCTTCCGGGACCAGGGCGCCTGCCTCTCGCTCATCGCCGTCAAGGTGGGTTCTCAGCCTGAAAGCTGGCTTCTCCTCGCGATTGCATTCAAAAAGCCGGAGCGAACGAAAAAGACGTACCAGCTGACTCTGAGCAACAGCAGGCAACGGCAACGTTGCCTGCTGTTACTACAAACGGCGCTGTTTCGGCGCAAAACCGGAATCCTCATTCGTTATTCCGAAATATCGACTCTTGTCGAACTCATTCGTTAGCCCGAAACTTCTACATTTCTCGAACTCGCTCGTTAACCCGAAATTTCGACACTTGTCGAAATTTTGGGGCAATGAATCTTGACGCACAGGCGCCAGCGTGTACAGAATACCTGTTTCAACTAGTCCTGGTGGAACTCCCTTTCTTTTAGGCATTGGGAAAATACGCTCACTGTCAGGCATCACGACTCAGGTAACGCCGCCAGTGTCTACGCACCCCGAGATTTTAATGTACCATGTTTCTACGACTCGCCACTCGTCGAGACAATGGTTCGTAACCATTATCGATTCCGGGACGCAAGACACTCCTTGTTTTTTATTGTTTTTTTGTACTTGGTGGGAATTTCTTGTCTCGTTCGCGGGGCAATCTATGGAATTAAGTCGTTGAAGCTGCGCTCTGGGTTTTTAATGAGATAAGGTTTAGAGGAACGAGGGGAAAGAAAGAAAAAAGGGGGAAAAAGTTGTGGACCACAGGATTGAGCACCGGTCGAGGACGACGTATTAATGGTAATTGAATCGGTAAACGTAATTAGAGGGTCCCGAGCGACGCAGCAGTGGGCGCCCGTTTTAATTGCTGCGCAAACCAGGCCGGAAGTGGTCTCCTTTCTTCCTTTATTTTTTCTCGTTTCGTTTCTCGTCTTCTTATTTTTTTTTTTTAGCAGCTTCGAACTCATTTTTTATTCAGGCACTTCGTTCTTTCTAACGAGCCTATATAACCATGTTACGAGCGTAATTGCAGCAAAATTATGCTTCTCTTTAATCGAATGCTCCTGACCTCATGAAATATATAAATTTCTATCCCTTTTTGTGATGGTTTGATTTGGCCCAATAATTTTATAATTGCGATACCGTGTACTGTATAAATAAAACAGTGATAGGTATTCGTTTTAGGGTTCGCTGTCGTGTTTTTTTTTAGCGGACGTATTAGAGCGTTTTTTGGGGGGATTAAGCAGACTTTTACGGCTTTTACTTGTTTCTTAGCGCGCACGCTTTTTGATTATCGGGACGGTTTACTTTTCGCTTACGGGTGCAAACTGAAGGGTAGTGCTTTAAATATTGTGTTTTTTGTGTCCACAGAGCCCGAACAGTGCCCGCAGGGCGATTCTTTTAGATCTTGATAAACGTATTCTTTTAAAACTGGTACACAGCTTCGAAACTTCCCGGTTGGTGAGTCCAATAAATGGTTGCATTTGTAAAAAAAAAAAAAACAGCAGTAGGAGAAGCGGGCATGTTAAACACTTACAGCATAAGGGAAGCCAAATCTAGGCGGCTTGGTGCTTGGTACTTAAACCGAAGTTGGGATAGGCTGATAAATCAGAGTAAGCCGGAGCAGCCGTAAGAAGGGCCGGATGCACGCTAAAGTAGAAGATCAGCTGCGCGTAAACGTCTTGTGCTTGTAAGCACCGAGAAAGAAAGTGTTCGTCTTCGAGGTAAAAGTGCGCGCGATGTTGGCATACGAGGCACCGTCCTTCACCCCTGAACTCGTTAGTTCGCTTCCGGCTCCTTTCGCGTCATTGTCGCCGAAAAGCCGGCGTCGTCGGCGGCGTTGACCGTGACCAAAAAATTGTCGGGAGCTAAAATGCCCGCTATGCCACCTTGCGGCGCCCGCATAAACCCCCGGGGATCGTAAGGCGCTGCCCCACCAGATGGTGCGCGAGCAGGAGCGGAAAGTTTTCACCGCCCAGAAAGTTTGCATGTGATGCGACCGCGTTCCACGCTCAATGGGGAAACCCAAGCGTCTTCCAAATAAATCTTGCTGCGCATGCGACGGAGTAGTGAGCGAGCCACGGCCTCATCGGCACCACCTTTCTGCAGGTGTACTACATTGTGTGTCCGAACGTCACCACGTCGCTGGCTCACTTCCCGGAGACGCCGACGGCCAGCGAGGTGACGGCCATCGTCACCGCCGAGGGCCAGTGCGTGGCGAACGCCCGCGTGGCCGGTTCGCCGCCGCGCATGCTCTGTAAGGGCGACGGCAACTGGACACTACCCTCGGGCGGCTGTGCCTGCGTGCCCGGCTACCGCGCCGTCGGGAACTCCTGCCAGAGTGAGTGGAGTGCCCCGTTGCTACGAGCGAGTATCTGCGCTGCGCGTCTGGGCGCGGCACCTGTCGTCTGGCTAGAGGGGTCTCGGCCCAAAGCATGGTTGCTGTTCCCAGCCGCGGGAAGTCTAGAGCGGGGGGAAAGGGAAAGAAGTAGCTAAAGGACAAAAAAAAAAAAAAAAATCAGGAGAGCAAACGTTCCTTTCCTAAACGAAACCGCAAAACATGCGAAGGAACGCTTCACCCCAGAAAGCGTCTTTGTGCGGTAAAGTAACCTTTACAGGAACCCCGAATTGGTGCAATTACCCTTCCGCACCGCAGCAACGTACGGCGCAAATTACTATTAGAGTAAAACGGCGGGAAAAGCTGGAACAACGAAAAAAGTAATTGTCTGGGTTCCTTGAATTCACTTTCACAAGATGTCACTTCAAAGCGCTCTCTCTCTCTCTCTCTCTCTCTCTCTCTCTCTCTCTCTCTCTCTCTCTCTCTCTCTCTCTCTCTCTCTCTCTCTCTCTCTCTCTCTCTCTCTCTCTGCTACCGACTGAATTGTGAATTGATTGCTCGTCAGCCCCGGTTTGAACACGCATCGACCAGGGTTGTTTGCGTGGCCGACGAATAATTTGCAGGCTTTCGGTATTAGCCAAGCGCACTGCTTATGTTCCTTTGAAATAGCTTTGTGCATCGCGTTCACAGCCATGGCGCAGGCCGCCAGGCAGCCGAATAGCGGGGTAACGTAAACGTGCTCGTAAGCGTGACGTTTCATGGACTTTTCAGTTTGGGGCAACAGCACTCCCGCGTCTACATGCGCTGACTTAAAAACTACAGGCATCAATCATTCGTGCCGCGCGAGCCGGAAATGGCGCTCGGAACATTTCCTCGCGCAGTAAAGGCAGAAAAGAGCGGAGGAGTAACCTTCACTTTCAGCGTCCGCACTTCACTGCCGGTGTGACGAGCGTTTCGTCTAGTTTTCCCCGTCGGCCTGTCGTCCAGCAAGTACACCCGCTCCGTATCCGTTTTATGGTGACCGTTATTGTTAAGCTCTCTCCTAACTGCGTTCTGCTGCATATTTAAAACGGGGGAGTGAGCTCCTCCGCGGCTATCCCAGCGACCGAAGTCGACATGCGTTTCTCTGTTCATCTCCATCCCTCCTGCCTTCCGCCCTTAACGGCCGCCGACGTCAACGTGGCGTGGGGCAGTTATACGGGATGAAATACGACGTCGCTCTTGCGATTTCGCGGCGGTGCAAAAAAATAACGCGAAGTAGTCTTAAAGGGGAGGAATCAAGAGCGGTGCCGTTGCTCTGTGTGCGCGATTGTGCGCGTTGCTCTGTGTGTACTCCCTCCCTTCGCGACAAGCGAGAAGGGAGGGAGTAGAGACATAGTAAAGAAGAAGAACGGCGCGTGCGGGATCCCTGCGAACGAGAGTACGGGCGGAAATTTTTGGGAGCGCGGGCGCGCGCGATAACAACAGATGCTGGTGGTGCGCGCCCTTTTATTCCTTTCCTGGGTAGGGGGCCGTTTCCTCGGGCCATTTGCTTTGGACTGGTCTTCGTCTCGCGTGGCGGGCACCGTTACGATGGTGATGCCGCTGCGTTACTGCTGTTGCGGCGGCCACCGGTGCGGTACCACCAGCCCCGCCTCTCCTTTGACTCGTCGAAAAAAAAAATATGGTTTTGTGGAACTGCTTTTCTCGCGCCAGCCGCATTCAAGCGCTCTCTGGCTGGCTGCTAAGTTGTCACTTTGCGTATTGTGAGCGTTTAGGCATTTCTCGCTGCCTTGCCTTTTAAAACTAAGCGCAATCTTTCTTTCCATTGTCAGGCTTCGCTCTTATATTTTTCTCTCCCCCCAACCCCCCCTTTAACTGCGTTGATGTTTTACTGCGGAGGCCGCTTTTCTGATGGAGGCGAAAAGCAAAAACGCCCGTGTGCACGAGATTTCGGCGCACGTTGAAGATCCCCAGGTGGTCAAAATTAATCCGGAGCCCTTCACTACGGCGCGCCTCATCGCTTGCGTTGCGTCGGCGCGTTAAACCCTACAATCAATCAATCAATCAATCAATCAATCAATCAATCAATCAATCAATCAATCAATCAATCAATCAATCAATCAATCAATCAATCAAATCATTTAGGCGCGAGGTATATGCCATGCCCCCTTTTCCCCTTCCCCCTCTTTAGAATACGCGCGAATTTTCACTCTTCCTGTGTTGCATAATCTTCGCTAGTTTTCGGTTTTATTGTTTTGTGACTTTGCCTGTTTTATCTGAAGAACCCCGGGTAGTCGACGACACTTTAACGAAGACTGCAACTTATGCGCGAAACAGCTACGGGAAATTATATTTCCGTAATTATCCTTTCTGCTTCAAAATTACAAATTTGTTATTCATTCATTTAAAAAAGGCGTGCCGCCATTGGAAATTCGTCCGGAAGGTTGCCTTCTCTCGAAAACAAGTACATACAGGAGCCACATGAAAGTAATATTCTATGGATTGGGGCTCAGTCCTGAATGTTCGTGTGTCATTATGGGTGCATCTGACGTTCCTATTTTTGTTTTATTTCGAAGTCTGCTAGGCATTAAACTACGTTGAGCACCATAGTATTGATCTCGCCATCGTTATTGCAGAGTTTCAAAATAAGCTACTTGTGCCGTTTTAAGAAATACGAGCGCAGGGTGTTTGTTTCGTGTCCTGCTCAGCATCAGTGACGGCAGCCTCCTCTACCGAGCTGTTTTGCCGAGGTACGAACTAAGTAATAACTCTTATGACGCCACACGTTTTAATGCTAGTTCTGACCTAAATGTGGGCCCGTTGATCGATAAATTCCGCTCTTGCTGAATTAATGTCATTTTAGCTCTCGCGGGAAACGTCTCAAGCTGGATCGGCTTTCCGGACGAAAATGACAAATGACGAGAGAGCCTGCGCTGAGTGAAAGTGTAAAATTTCAGTCCGTCGAAGATGAAACAGTGAGCGGGCCTCAAAATACCTCCGGATGAGCCGGAAGGCCCTCGCTTAATAAAATGAAGCCTGCTGATTTTAAACACGGCCGATAGAAATGCGATAGACGCTCTCGCGGAAAGCTGGAAGACGAGAATGAGGGATTAGAGAAGCGTCTTAAGCGAAAGGAAAAGAAAAACAATGAGTTATGGTTTTGTTTACGACGCCGCCGCATTAGGTGTTGCTGAGCCCCCCTCCCTAAGCTGATGGAAGGGGTTGAAGTGGCGATAAGCGAACCGCGAAACGGGCGTCGTATCAGGTTGTCCGGCGTATAAAAAGATCGCGTGCTGTGGCCAGGAGCGCCGGTGATAACTGTTGCGCCGTTTGCTGCTGTCGACTGGGTATCTCCGTCGTGCTGCTGTGTTAGCCGTTGGTAAATAGAAGCGGCCGATAAGACGCAGTGATGGCCTCCGTTGCCTTGCCGCGCACTCTCCCTCTATCTCTGTCGCAGGTGAAGCCCGGCCGTATGTTCCGCTCTGCCAATTTTCCTCTCTCCTTCCCGCGGGCGCATCGGGTATTTTTCCTCAGTTGAGCGATCTGAGCTTTCTGGGCTTCTTCTTACCCCTCGTCCGCTTCTCTTCTTTGGCGCCTCCTTTGAGATATTCTTTAGACGTTACGCACTCATTCCTGCAGCGCCTCCCCTCCTCCCTACCCCCAGTAAGCCAGGAAGCGTGTTTTTGTTTTCGTTCCATCATGGCTCCCCCTTGCCCTCATGTGTGTGACTCGCTTCGCATTGACTTCCTCGTTGCGGGCTGGCTGTCCTATCTCTGCCCCCGCTTCTTTTTCCCCTACTTTTCTACTTTTTTGTTTTGTTTTGCCTCGTTCACTCTCCTGATTCCGTGCTCGCGTTGCCATCCTCTCGACGTCGTCGTCCCCTTTTCCTTAGTAGCCATCCCCTTTCTCCGTGCCCGCGAGGTCATTACCGCCACCGCGCTGTTTCGGAGAGATATCTCTCGAGCAAGGCGTTATTTACTCGTTTCCCTCTGTTTTTATTTGTCTCCTAACCTTTTTTTTTTTTTTTCGCTGCTGCTTTCCGCAAGCCTTGGTTCCTGTCTAGGGCATCCTTAATTCCCTCCTTCCTGCTCCCCATTTTGCCTCTCTGCCTTTTTCGCTTTCTTTTTCCCTTTCCGGGTGTTCAGGTTCGCGATCTTCCGACAGAAGATCCTCGCCTCGGCGATTACGGTTCCCCTTTTTTTCTTTTTTCTGATGTTCGCAGCGCGGGAGTGTTTGTTTCTTTTCGAAAACAGGGCGGCATTGGGGAGATCGTAGTTACGGTGAGGTGTGCTAGCCTTGCAAAGAAAAGGATAGGTTGAAGTGCGCGAAGAAATTGCAGAAGTGGGAACATAAAGGCGGAAACTTTGTAGCTTCAAAGCAAGAAAACATTGTGTTATAATATATCGTGATAGGCTTCTTTAAGGCACCATATGGGAAGTGTCCTCTCGGAGTCTTGCTTGCACTGCTTTAGCTTGGTGTATACGAGGAGTGGAAGAAAATTTCTGGGATCTTTTATGGATGTTTCTAGAATGATAAGTGGACCTAAGGGTTGATAAGGACGATAGTCTTTCTTGGGCTACCGAAAAGCGAAAATATTTGCCTCCTCACTATATTTTGTGAGCGACCTGTGACACACGATATACTACCGTGAAGTTCCTAAAGAACGCCCACCCAAAGTACAGAGCTATCGACTGAGAAATACGGGGTGGGCGAACGTATGGGTCAGGTGCGAAAAACTAGGGAAAAAAATGGCCTCACCGCCAACCCAAACTGCGGAGATATGAAGTAAAATATACGAGATGGATGAACTTTGGGGTCAGATGCGGACAGGACAAATAAAGACCGCATCAAAGCATGAATAGATGATTCGCGTTTATTTTGTTCACTTATACAAGCTAAAGTCATCGATTTTGAGGGGATGGGCGATCTTCGGGGTCTTTTAGTAAATTGAATACAGTTAAAACCCGATCTAATGAAGTCACCGGGAACCGCGAATTATTTCGTTGAATCAATAACTGCGTACAATCGGGACGGTCATTTTACAAGCATTTGGTTCCATAAATTCGATGTCTAGAGGAAGGCGCAACCCAGCAGCTACGATGACATCGTTATGCCTCGGCGCCCGCCTGCTGATAATTCGGCAATGCGCTAAATGTCCGCGGTGAAAATAACAATAAAACGACACAGGTTCTTGGGAAAAATAATTTATTTCCTGGCAAAGAAAAGGGCCTTTAATTTTCCTCTCCGCGCGCTTTTGTTAAACAAGCATTGGACGGACACTTTTCGTGGCACGCAACAAACGTTTCAACGCCTCCTGGGTTCCTTCGTGAGCCCCAGCAATGCGCCTGATCAAGTCAATAGCGTCCATCACCTGGCCTGAGGCGGTCACAGGAGCTTCGGCAGTTTCCGGGTTGTCAGAATTCTCTGGAACATCTTGTGCGCCGGAAACTAACTGTACGATTTCTTGGCCGTTCAAAACCTCCGTCGGTCGGTACGTGAAGTAATTGCGCCGCCACCACTGCTGGCGCCATCTAATATCACTGATTGAAAACTGGGACTGCTCATTTTGTCTCGTAGAGCTCCGTGCAAACGAAACTAGATGCCCCGTTTTATTTTTCTGACGTGGGCAATAATCTTCGTGGAATTTTGACGAAACACATACGAAATTAATCTCTTCTGAATGTGTCGGTTTCTCGAAATACTTCGTTAAATCGGGAGTGGCACTGAATCTATTTCGTTAGTTCGAGATGGTAAGAGCAATGAGCAGTAGAGGCACCTGCGGGGGAATCCGAATTTGTTCGTTAGATCGAGAAATCAGTAACATCGGGTTTTGTTAGATCGAGTTTTGACTGTATTTGACTTCGGAAGTGGGGTGGGTGATGTTTCGAGGAAGGGCGTTTTCTCGGAACTTTACGGTAGTAACCCACCCGTGACCAACTAGTGATCTATGCTTTGGTCACGTTACCTGCGCGCGGATCCCGTGACCCAGGAGAGGGAAATTGGGTAGGGAGAGATAAGAAAAGGAAGCAGAGGGAGATAAAGAGAGAGGAAAATAGGGGAGAGAGAAGAGGATGACAAACGTATTGTAGTGGGAGGTGAGTAGTAGGAAGCTTCCTACCTATTACTCACCTCCCACTCACCTCCCACCACTAGGGTGATCATGGGGGGGAGTATGCGAGCAGCAAAGTTGAGAAAGGAAGGGAAAGAGAGAGAGGGGAAGGGTTGTGTAGAGAGGAGGGAGAAGGGGACGGGAAAAAGTACAGCAGAAAAGTGCAAAAAATGGGGTAGAGAGAAGAGGGAGTAGATTGGTGAAAGAGAGGAGTAGGGAGGGGTAAAGAAAAAATATAGGGCGAAGGGGTTTAGGATGGAGGGAAGGAGGAGAGGCAGTGGGCAAGGGAATGGGGGAAGCCGAAAAGGGGGCTGGAAGAGATTTAGGGAAGGTAGCAACATGGGCGGAGCGAGGGGATGAGATGGAAAAGGGGAGGGGAAGTGGAGGAGAGAGAGAGGATCGGAAGAGAGGGGAGATGGAAGAGTGAAATGTATGATTGAGAGTGGGTTGTTGAAGGAGGGGGAAGAGAACAGAGGGGAGGTGAATTAGAGGATGGAGGGACAAGGGAAATAGAGTGAGGAGTGAGATGTGTGAGGGAAGGTGTTGCCCGTCAGATGTGGCAGAAAGGTTATCATCTTTCCATGTAATTTGCAGCAAAGAAAGCGGATAAGCAGCCATTTTTTTCTGTTATTCGCTTTCTTGCGGGGTAAAATTGTGTAGAAAATGCACTCATTACAGACAAGAGTCGCTTGGAGGTTCATTGGGACCAAAAGAGCCAACAGGAAACTTAGAGAGGGGAAACAGTCTGTAATGAAACTGGTGAGGCCTGCTTAGCAAAAGTGTCTAGCGCGCGCTTGCTATGCAGGGTGGATGAGGACAGTGTCATAAAAAAAAGAAGAATATGATGACAATCATATGAATTCATGCACAGAGTTATATACGGACACTGGCCCAACGCTGTGCTTCGCAGGAAAGTCAGCAGAACTTTGGTCACATGGGATGCACTTTCAGGATTCAACCACGGGCTTAGCACTTCACTCAATTGCAATCCCACAAAAAGTGGCTGGATATAGGACAATATGAGAGACATTATGGGGCCTGGGAACAGCACACATTCCCATAAGAGGTCACCTTTTAGATCATTGTGTTTGTCACAAAATGGGTAGAGTAGAGAAGTGGCCTGTTGCAGCTTATAACCAGAAGTGCCCTGAGCCGCACGCAATGTAGAACCACTTGTACATTGCTGAATGCTCCAAGCAACTCTTGATGCAAGAACTGAGGCATTTTCCTGGTGAATGGGATCGGCAACTATGGCACATTACCTTGTTTCCAGGTCTACCACAGTGGGCGGGGAGTCATGACACCTTATGTGATGGTGTGCCTGTAAAACTTGTTGGAGAAAGGCATTTATGCTGCACATGAGAAGATGCAAATGCTTGCATATAGTTTAATAGAAAACCTAAGTAAACTAGCACACATACCAGTTTAGGGGTAGCTGGTATGAAACCTTTAAAGTGGCACACATTGTAGCGAAATTTTTTGTCGCGCTACATGTCTGAGGCACAGATGCAGGTGTGCGGCAAATCAGATTTAAATGGAAAAGAAACATTTGTGTGCTATTTTCGAACCCACCAGTTTTTAACGTTTACTGTCATGAGTTATTCTCAATGCAAGAGACAATGGTTTGTGTACCAGTGCGTGAGTGTGGTCTTCAGTGTTTGTCATTTGTGTACGAGCACCAAATGTGGGCCGTGCGTTCTTATTCTGTCTGGTGTTGTGCTGTACCGTTAGCATGGTACTTGTTCATGGGGCGTAGAGCCATGGTGGTGTTCTGGCTTGCGCGGGTGTTGTCCAGCTTTTGGCTTTGTATCGCGCACCATGCTTGCGGATGTCTTTAACCAATCGCCGCTTTCTTTCGCTGTCGGCGCCTAACCGCCTGCTTCTGTGCTGCTGCTGCTTCTCTGCTTCCTCAGTGTGTCCCCCTGGCACGTTCAAGTCGAGCTCTGGTGACGGTCCGTGCCTTCGCTGCCCTTCGTTCAGCGTCGCCCCGCAGGCGGGCTCGACCGAGTGTCGCTGCAAAGAGCGCTACTTTAGGTCCCCCACTGACCCCAAGACTATGCCCTGCACCCGTGAGTCCCCTCTCCCACTCTTCTCTTCTCTTCCTCGCTGTGCTGCCTCCTGTAGTAACCTTACCCTTCCTCCTTCTTCTTCTTCTTCTTCATCCTCATCCAAGTCTGCGTGCTGTTTCTGTACTTTGCGTCCTGTCTGTGCATCATTTATAGTAGTACAAAGTGCAGCCTACTGGCTATATTTAATGTCTCTTCATGCATTTGGACTTTCTACAAGCTGTGCACAGGCAGTTTCTTTCTTTGTCCTTATGTAATGAAAATGTATGCCTGGGCTCCGGACAAAATTTATCCGAATGTAGGTACACTGTGATGCATCATTATCGTCATCTCCTTGTCATCGACTGAGGGGGATGACCACCTCACGTGATTCCAAACGCTTCGTTGCACTGAGCACGCACGTGACATGTGTGATGTCACTGCGTGCACTATTCTTTTGAGCGCCTACTAAAACGAGCCCGCAGTTCAGGCTCTGTGGCCCCAGTTTAGAGTACTGAGTACTGGCGCTGATCGCTTGGGTTCGAGCCCCAGCAGGTCTCTCTCTTTTCTTTCTTGTTGCGTAATTTCTTTTTCTAAATTTAATTTTTCTTCCAAACTCAAATCTGCACGTTGTTTTTGTTAATAATGGTGATTTGGTATGTTTTAGGTCACCTTAGGTTTGGAGCGCAGCCGATGACCATGTTTAATTACCGTTCTGCATCAAGTGGACAGACGTGTCACGGGGGTGCTCTGTGCAGCGAGGCATTTGGAAATACACGACCATCTTCTCACTGATGAGATTTTGTGGAATGATGGGAATGGAAACTGTCCCACAGTGACAGGTCATGCGGTTTCTCACTAACATGTGAAATGAGTTGTAGCACACTCTCACTGCTCGTGAGAGGCGGTGAAAGGCGAGCACATTGGTGTGAAGTAGTGTTCCTCAGGAAAAGGAATGAACACTCGAATGTTTTTGGTTTTGATATCCTGTCTTTTTTCTTCTACTCAGAACCCCCTCGGGCTCCGCAAAACTTGAGTGCCAGCTGTGTGGACCAGTCGTCGGTGACCCTGACCTGGCAGCCGCCGGCCAACCTGGGGGGCCGTGAGGACACGACGTACCGGGTGGTCTGCGAGACTTGCAGCCCCAGTGTCGTGTTCTCCCCGGCGAGGCAGGGCTTCAATGAGACCAGTGTCACAGTCACGGGACTGCGGCCGGTCACCCCGTACCGCTTCCAGGTGTACGCCGAGAATGGCGTTTCTGGCTTCGACAAGGGCCACTACGCTGACATCACCGTGAAGACCGATGCATCGGGTGTGTGGGCCTTCCATCTCTGGCTCTGTGTCTTCTTGGAAGCGTGTTTTTACAGTTGCAATTTTGTTGCTTTTACAAGGCTTATCAGTGGTTGTCAGAAGAAAGGTTATGAGCTGATGCATTACGGTGTTCTAGCATAATAGTTTTGCTTATTGAGGTTTTACTGTAGCAGGGATCACCTTCAGCCCCATCCGGCGTAGCAAGTCAGGCAGCTAGCCTGGCTGACCTCACCTGCCTGTCAAAGAGTTTTTTCTCTCTCTCTCTCTATCTTTCTGTTGAGAGAATTGGCTGGCAGTGTTTTATGTACTGTGTAATTAAAATTTGTATTTGTGAAGTTTTTATGAAGATTGGAAGGTACACATCTAGACAAGCCACGATCCCAATTCTGCAACATAAACCTTTGTGTTGTAGTTTCCCCTTTTCATAACTGTTGCTTCCACTTGTTGACATCCAGGCTAATGTATCTTTGCCTGCAGCAGTAGCCACTGCATCATTTCATTGCTTTGCTGCCTGCTTAGATGTCTAAATAGTCAGCCTCCCTATGTGACTCCCGTAACAGCAAATTTAAATGTACCCTCAATGGTCATGAACTAAAATACAGCAGCCATACCTCATAAATCTAGCTTTAGGAGTAAAACATAAGCTCAGATGTGTGAAACATACAAAATGTATAAAATCTATGAAACAGCACAAATAAAACGTGAATTTGTCTTTCTCTCTCTTCTGCGACGTGCAGTCCAGTCGGTGATCTCGAACGTGCGCGCCAAGGCGATCAAGAGCACGGAGGTGCTGCTGGCCTGGGATGCTCCACAGGACCCATTCCCCGAGATCGACCGGTACGAGGTGCGCTACTTCCCGCGCAAGTGGGCCAAGAACGAGACGGTGCTGCAGTCACACAAGCTGCAGCTGGCCGTCACGGGCCTGCGCTCGCGCACCGAGTACGGCTTCCAGGTGCGTGTCAAGACCACCCGCGGGTTCGGCGAGTACAGCGACACCGTCTTCCTCACCACCGGACAGTACACCCACAGCCCCGGTAAGAAATGATGCCTTTCTGAAGAAAAACTGTTGATTTTAGCTCATTTTAAGTTGCAACTTGGTTGGGTGCTAGAGTATGCTATCGATATTGGTCATTAACATTGTTATAGTTCTTCAAAGCAGATATTGAGTGCGACACTGTCTCATTTTTCGAAATGCACGAAAATTGTGATGCAGTAGAATGATTATCATTGTGTTGCTATGTCCAGGGGGGGGGAGGGGGGGGGGGGGTTATACCCACGCAAGTGCTTGCTGGCATTTGTCTAGCTTGCTTTTAACTGTCCAAGTGCTTCACTTAGCTAAGTTTACAATCAGACAAACTTGTATTCAAATTGGGAACAAACTCGTTGCACAACTATTTCATTTTTCTGGTTTGAAATCTAGTGTGGCTCCTTTTTCAAATTTTTCCAAATTGTATGTTTCTGTGCATTTCAGCTCTCGTGGGTGACGAAGACAAGGTTCAGGTGCGGATTATCGCAGGCGCCACGGTCGCAGTCATTCTCCTAGTCGTCATAATAATCGTCATGATTATTCTCTACATAAAAAGGTACGACTGTGTTTTCACTCTTCTGCACACATATCGGTTACAAATATCGGTTTTTACTGTCCCAGTAAAAGTCATGCCAGAGTCGAAAATTGCATATTCCAGGGTGACGCCAAACTTGAGATGCCAAAATTTCTCACCCTGATAGATTTGGATAAAGTTAGAAGTAGATGTTGAGCAACTGTGCGGCCTAATCCAATATGAATAACTGTGACAAGTGTGAAGCAGATATGGTGGATCCGCATGAAATCGGTGCTCAGCATCGCACTTGTTGAGCTAAACAACAGCGTAAGCAATGCCAAGCTCAATGTGCATCTGTTGGCCCCCGAAGGGGTGGCTGAACAAACCCCAATAAAAAGAAAGGAAAGCAAGAAAGAAGAAAAACAAAAACGAGATAACCAAAGAAAACCTAATAGCACTCCCCCCGACGACATTCAAAATTTGAGTCTGAAACGCTAATATCCGATGGCCATGTTTCTGGGCTACTTAAACGCAGAAATTTTGGTCTGTCTGTATGTCTGTTTGTCTATCTGTCTGTGACGCAATTCAGCCACCTGGCCAAAGTGAAACAGAATCTGCGCAATAGTCTTATATACCCACAGCCAAGCCTAAACGCGCTCGCAATCTTCGCACTTTTATTTATTTATAAGTACCCTCAGGGTCGAAGCGTTGTTGAACAGCAACAAAACATTATGCAAATGTGAGGCAAAAAATCAATTCATAAGTGATATTTGCTTTGTTTCTTTATTAATAAATTTATGGATGCTTGTTTTTTGCGATATCAAATGAAATACTACATTAACTGCAGAAATCGTCGCCTGCTGTTGCCCGCGCAACTATAGCTCCTGGCAGAATTTTAAGAAACCAAACCGCAACAGTAACGAAGGTTTCCACTAGATAGGTTTCACGTTCTACTTGGAATGCACATGGAGCACGGCAATGTGGTTTTATAAACATTGTAGTAGAGTGCCTCGAATCGCGTGCGTCTCCGCTGTACGTCAGCACTGGCATCGAGGCACCCAGCCTGGAGGAGTAGAACGCGGTAAATTTAGATTTACTTGAGGAAACCTCTAGCGTATTATCTTGAGAAGAATGAGACGGGAGAGGAACAGCATGAGAGGTGAGCGAAAAAGAGAAGGGAGGCATTTACATGGCAGGGGCGCCAGTCGACTATCGTCTTGCGTCGACATTTGCAACAAAAGGAACAGATACGCGGCCATTTTTTTATTAGTCTTTTTGAAGAGGTTTGTAATGTCTGCTCCGGAAGCTTGTATCTCATCGATGCTTGTTTCGGTGAGAACGAAAACTGACCCTATCGTTTCTTTTTTTTTTTTTCAGAAGTTCTGACGACTGCAACAAAAAGCAGCCGAGTGATTGCGACACTCTGGAGTACCGTAACGGGGAAGGTAAGAAATGTAAGGACGCCATTTTTTGTTCTTCAATCTCCTCCTTTCACTGTCTCTGTGCATGAGGCTTTCGCAGCTGAATCGGGGGTTGTGGGCAGTGGCAACCTGGATGATCGCTGTAATAATCGCTTGGTTTTGGCTGCAACTCTGTCTTAAATGGAACGCTTAGGCACTAAAAAAAAGAGGACAAGAGTGAGAACCTAAGCGGTCTACATATCATGATAAAACTTGGAAATAATGTGATAACACTTCTTCGTTTATTTGTGTTGACTTGAAGTTCAATAGTTGAACTCACACAGTAGCAACAAACAATAAATAAGTCATTAATGCTGTATTTCAGCTGAAACTGACGAGGTAATATAATAGTAATGATACAGTAGCCTTTTGATCCACAGGTTATAACCTTTTGATCCACAAGGATTTTCAGGAACTAGGTGGAAGGGGCAAAGGGTCAAAGGGGATGAAAGTTGAAGTTGTCTTGAAACTTGAACTTTGAGAGCTTATAACAGAGGCCTAAGAAAACTTGATGCCATTTAAAAGCTCGCCTTATTATCCGTCCAAAGTTTTTGTTTAGACTGTTAGACTATCTCATGAGTGAAGTGAATGCCACAGGAAGCACATGGCAGTGTGTAGGGGCCGAATGACACTGTATCGCACTGGTCAACACTAGCCGATTGTTGCAGCACCTCCTTTCCATTCCCATTCTTCTTCTTCTGCTTGCATTTCTCTCGGCTGTGGGCTGCTGGGCGCTGGTGAACTGACGCTTGCTTCTCCCCTCCCTCTCTGCCTCTGTAGTAGTGCCAGCTTTGGAACACCCTCCGATCGTTCAGACGGCACGGTGTAAGTATGACCGTTCTGCTAACCACCTCACTGGACTGCATGCAGCGTAAATACAGCTGACTGGTTCTTAACGCTGCCTCATTCACTGTTACCTAGTAACGTCACTAATTACACAGCTCTGCGCTGAGCGAAGTGCTAAGAATAGTGCAGATATCGTACGGCAGGAAATATTGTAATACTTTTGACTAACTTACCCCGGTGTTCTGAATCCTTCCTCAACTTCAGCCTACAGTTGAGGATATCCTTGAAATCGATTTTCGCCTGTAAGAGCACTGTGGTACAGGGCCGTACCCAGAGGGGGGGTTTGGGGGTTCGAACCCCTCCCAAAATCTTTTCCAGGCAGCACATAAACAATACTTACAGTTGCTTTCAGCAAAACTACCCCTTTCCCAAAATTCATAACCCCCCACCTCCCACGAAAAAAATTTCTGGGTACGGCCCTGCTGTGGTATCCTCCACACAGCAGAGTCGAGGGAATTCATTGAGTTGAGGACAGACTGAGATTACGGCCTTTAATTTTGCTGCTCTCATCAGTTCACAGAACGTGAAAAAGGGGTGACTGCGTTTGTGAAGGATCATTTTACCACACCCTTCTAGAAAAGGTTTTGCTGCCTTAAGCATTTAATTTTTGACGCGGTCTTGCCCGCGTTAAATCGGTTTTGCTTTATATTGTTGCCATAGTAATGCTGAAAAGAATTTTTTGCACTTAATGCATACTGGGACAGTTGTGTCACCGTGTCCTTTCAATGTAATTCAGCATCCATTAGAAGTGTGGCTGAGTGCAGCGGTAGTCACTGCAAACTCTAGTGCCCATAGTTTGGGATGGCTTGTAAACAAGTTGCCTGTTGCTGTAAAACCAGTAATACTGTTGCTAAAGCACCACTGAAAGTTCCTTTATCAACACAGTATAGCTGATAAAACACTTCTTCATCAGGAATTTCTATGTTTCATGCAATACGAACAAAAAGAAATGTTGCCCCTGTTGCTTTTGTTGTCATGAGCTGTGTCGTGGCACTGTCAACTGTTACAGTGGCTCCCATGATGTCACATGACCACAGCAACAGATTTCTTTCTAGTATATATTATTAGGAAAGTCTGTGATAGTTCCACATTGGACTGCAAGTTATGTGCACAATGTGAGAGGCTATAAATGCATGCATGTTTTGAGGAATAAATTAATGTCGTAGTTTCGGTTTTCTGCTAAACGAGTTAGGCTGCCATGAGAAAGGGCAAAAGCACAACTATTAACTATGGTAATATGGCAGGGGTGTATCTGGCTAGTGTGTAAGGTACTGGTGCGAGACGTTGCATTAGACCGCAACCTTTGTTGCCAAGTGCTCACAGGCAAGTGAATTGCTCTGTTCCTCTTCTTTTTTTTTCTTTAAGCAGTGCCCGTCCTTGTGCTACCTAAAAGACAGACAATATTACATCGAATATAAGAAACTTTTGCTTATGCCTGCGTTTGAGTATGTGGGAATGTCTGTTTGTGAGCTTCGTTCATTGCGCATTTTCATCCTCACTTAATAGGTGAAAAGACTGCTATTGCAAACAGATCCTCACTTGGAGCTCTGGGGAATATTGATACTTTCTAGAAGGCATCAGTTTTTCTTTGGTTAGGGCACTTTTTTTCAAACATTTGACGAGTCTTGTTAGGTGTGATTTATTTAGTGATCATAGCTTGCTCTGTTTATGCTTCAGAGGCAACATTTTCTTGTTTTTCAGTGGTGCACATTTTTATTCAGCTTTGGCAGTGTTAGCTACAGATTTAGATTCTTGTTTAATTTCAATTCACAGTAGGGAAGGCAGTTCCACCAAGGATAAACAAATGGCATTAGTGCAAAGGTCTTTGAGACACCAGGAAGTCGGTAGTTCTTCATAAACAGAAGCCATTTCGGTCTTTCCAAACTAGGGGCGCTACGTGCAAACATCCGTCTAGGCTGATAGCTACCGTGACTCTGATGATTTTGATGACTTCGATGCACTGTCTTCAGTGGCACCGTAACCTATAGTGGGCAGTGATTATCTACTGTAGTACACAAAATACTGGAAACCTTTTTCTGCGCTGCTAACGGTGTACTTGGAGCAGTCGATTGCTTGCCCTAATTTGCCGCCTTCGCCCGTCGCCAGTGACGACGCCACTGTTCACACACTGCACGGGGGCCACGTCCAAGGCGTACATCGACCCACACACGTACGAGGACCCGAACCAGGCGGTGCGGGAGTTCACGCGGGAGATCGACGCGCTGCACATCACCATCGAGGCCATCATCGGTGGCGGAGAGTTTGGGGATGTGTGCCGGGGCAAGCTCAAGTGCCCCGGGCGTCCCGAGACAACGGTGGCCATCAAGACACTCAAGCCGGGCTCCTCGGACAAGGCGCGCATGGACTTCCTCACCGAGGCCAGCATCATGGGCCAGTTCGACCACCCCAACGTCATCTTCCTCCAGGGGGTGGTGACCAAGAGCAACCCCATCATGATCATCACCGAGTACATGGAGAACGGCTCCCTGGACACTTTCCTCAGGGTGAGCAGAGCTGCGGATTACGTCGGAGAGTGTGACGGGTGCAAGCAGGAGTTTCGCCACATTTAACGACCTGTCGAGCAAAAGTTTACAGCGCGAAAAAGAATGAAAGACAAAGAAAGAGTGGTGACACAAACAAGTCCACGTCACCACTCCTCTTCCTTCATTCTTTTTTCACGCTGTAAACTTTTGTTCAGTGGACTAGCCCAAACTTTCACGTTAATCATGACACATCATCATGACAGGTCGCTCCCCACGTTAGTGAAAGGCAGAGTGATGTGTGGGATCATGACTTCTCGTAAGAGACCGTGGAAAAGGTCAGGCCACTTGTCGCCAGGAGCATGGTCTTTCTGATGGAGATTTATGATTTCCCTCCTCTCATGATGGATAGTGCCATTTCATTGAGCTAAGGTGGTGTGTCATCATGATCCTTCTTTTCAAGGAGAGAGTTTTTAGCATGTGTGCTTGTGTGCATGTGAAGGCACCATTAACTTGTTTTTGGAGTCGGGCCTTGATCAGGAGTCTCTGCTGCTAACAATTTGAACTATGTGGCACACTCACTCAAACCGGAATGAAGGAACACCCTTTGTGTCATCATATGCACGGTTTTGTGTGTTATATTCCTATAAGTGCAAATAAACACAACGGTGCCCTTGCCACAATCTTTGTGAATGAGGCTTCTGTAAGGAAAGCTGGAACGTCTTTTCTTTCAGCAGAGTTTTTGCCATAGTCGGTGTGCGTCCCTTCGTTGCTGCGGTTGAACTCGTGGAAACGGTTCAGTTTTTCTCACACGCCATTCAAAGTAGCATACGGGCTGAAGCAAAATATGAGTGGCATCAAACTTGGGGAATAGTCAGTGTTCGAAATGTATTCCGCAGCTGAAGCTTTCGATGTGAAACACTGTGCCAGGAAAACCGGCTTCCTCTTCCCGTGTTACGCAGTTTTTGATTCCTGCAGTGGAGATCGCCTCCTCCACTTTGTTCTCAAATCTCTCCTCGTGCTTTCCTCGCAGGCCAACGACGGAAAGTTCCAGGTTATCCAGCTCGTAGGAATGATGAGAGGGATTGCAGCTGGAATGCAGTACCTTGCTGAAATGAACTATGTTCACAGGGTGAGTTCCCCCTCCGTTCACTCCAGCAACCTGGGACTGGTTATGAACAAAGCACCATTTTATTGTTTTGCACCCAATATACTGGCTTAGAGGAACCAGAAGCGGCTAATCATTGCTTCCATGTGAGTTTTTTGTGCTGCTGTTTCAAGAATAGAAAGAAAAGAGAGTCAAAGCTTTTAAGTATATTATTCCTGAAATGGTCCATTTGTGTGCGCAATAACGACAAAATTGAAAGCAGGAAGTGTAATCTTCAGCTGCATTAAGTAATTTTCTTCACATCTTTTGGGCCTGTAGTGCTGCCCTGTTTGTTGCAGAGAACAGTGTAACATGGTACAACCTGCTTATAACAAACTGAAGGATGTGCTATTAAAGACGATAGTCTTTCTTGGGCTACTTAAGCACAGAAATTCTGGCCTGTCTGTCTGTCTGTCTGTCTGTGACTCGATTCAGCCACCAGGCCAAAGTGAAACAGAAGCTGCGCAATAGTCTTATATATCCACAGCCAAATCGAAATGCCTAAGTCCAGTGTTGATGTTCATATTTGTCAACATTGTTAAACAAGAACAAGACATTACGCAAATATAAGGCAGAAAATCAATACATAAGTGATATTTGCAGTGTTCCTTTTTAAAAAAATTCACGGATGCTTGGTTTTTGAGACAGCAAATGAAATACTGCATCAACTGCAGAAAACCGTCGCCTGCTGTTGCCCGCGCTACTACAGCTCCTGCGGAATTTAAGAAATCAAACGGCAATAGTAACGAAAGGTTCCAGTGGATAGGTTCTACGTTCCACTTGGAACGTTCGTTGAGTAGGGCAATGTGGTTCTATAAACGTTGTAGTAGGGTGCCTCGATTCACGCGCATCTCCGCCGTACGGCAGCTCTGGCATCGAGGCACCCGACATGGAGCAGTAGAACGTGGTAAATTTAAATTGACTTGAGCAAACCTCTAGTGTGTTATCTTGGGAGGAAAGAGCCAGGAGAGGAAGAACATGATAGGTGAGCGGGGAAGAGAAGGGAGGCATTTACTTGGCAGAGGCGCCAGTCGACTATCGTCTTTTGTTGACATTTTGCAACGAAAGGAGCAGATACGTGGCCATTTTTGTTCAGCAAATGAAGTAATTCAGTGCAGCTGAATTCATACATGGCGAATATTTTATATGCATTTGATTTGTATGATAAGATTACACCCAATCGAAACAAAAAAGTTTGCTTGCAATGCTTACACGATTCTAATGTGCCCCAACTGTTGGTGCCAGGCATTGCTAAAAGCTGATGCGAATACAGTAGGCACAGTGGATCAGTGTTTGCCATATTGAAGCAGCTTTAGTGTACGTTGCGTGAGTCAAGGTTCAAACTCTGCCCCCTGTGGTCCGTTGCAGGACTTGGCTGCGAGGAACGTACTTGTGAACGCCAATCTTGTGTGCAAGATCGCTGACTTCGGCCTGTCCCGTGAGATCGAGAGTGCTACCGAGGGGGCCTACACGACAAGGGTGAGTCATGTGAGTGCACCTTTTGCGTGCAGACCCCCACCCCCCGTAAGTGTCCTTAACCCGACCATTTTCTTCTTTTTTTTTTTGGTGCAGGTTGTATGCCAGTTACATCCCAATGTTTAAAGGGACTCTTAAGAATTAAATAACTTCATTTTTTTCTTAAAGTAAGAAAAGTGCACCTTTTGTAGTGTTCTGGCTTTTGTCCTATGACAAACAATGCTTTGTTTTCTTAGCAGTAACTCACTCAAGTTGGAATTTCTCTCTCCTGTTTATCTCCCATTCTATCCTAACTTAAGAGAGCACACCACAAAGTGGGCAGACCAAGCACCGCATAAAGGCAGGTAGAGCCTGTGCGGTTATATTGCCTAGGGGAACTGGTACGAAATACCACATTTGGCAAGCATACAAGCTAACAACCCACTGCTTGGTCTCCTAGTCAATTGCACTGACAATCTCTGAATTTTACAGTTGGAAGTCATATATATATATATATATATAACATGTAGGGTTTTCCCCATGGTGGGTCGTGGTGGAAATGCCGCCAACTCCTCCGCTTACCGCCCATCACTCTGATTTACCACGTACCGCTTGGTAGGCCACCAACCGATCCGACTGACCAATTTGAAAATGCGCATCTGAGGAACTAAACATGGCCACAGTGCGAGAGCAGCAGCAGCTGGCTGCACCTCCCACTACATGGTTATGGTAAAAGGAGTCTGAACAAGTGGCTTTGAAGTCTCAAAGATTGCCAGCTGCATGCAAATCTTGAGGTCAATGCCTATGCTAATTGCTTTTCTTATTTTGTATAAAACAGGGGTGAGACAGCTGCGCATATTGCGCCTTTCTGATACAATTCCATTTTCCTGCGCCAAGCTGCTCCAAAAGCACGAAAATGGCGAAAATTGCGCCAAACTGCTCCAGAAGAGCCTCAACGGCACGGATTTTGATGCTCATGTCAGTTTCGGCGGGGACAAAAGCCTCCCGCATCCCGGTCACCGCTTTTATCGTCGGTCAATCGCAAACACAGAAATGGCGCAAATAGAAAGACTGAAACGAAGCAAGCGATAGCTTCTAAAACTCGATTCGCTTTCCGTCCGGGTTCGCAGAAACGGCCTTCTCGATTAGGCATCGCTGTGGCAACAAACATGGCCGCCGCCTGATCTGGCTGCTACCAACGCGCTCAGTGCGTATCACCGATATTTTTCCTGGTTTATTTTGGCCTATCAGCTGAGTTCCAGTCTATTCATTCTATCTGTTGTGGCTCTGAACAGTGACGTTAACACAAGGATATGGTTTGAGATTGGTACCAGATTACGGGAAGTTGGGCGGCTCGAAAAAAAGTTCATTGAAATGTTGGGCCTACGACTTCGGCGTGGTTTGTCCTTGAGTGCGAAACGTGGTGCGCGCGTCTATAATCGGGTTCGTGAAGTGACTTTTTTGGCTTGTTGTGCTGTTGTAAAATGTTGAGGTGTTGCTGTGCATCGAAACGCGATCGCGAGCCTCGGGGATGGAACGGTCGACACGAAAGTTGCGGGCTGTGCTGCGGCGCCGCGACCTGTTCAGGCAGCGCCCAATAGCTGCAGGACTACACGGTTGCCATAGAACGCGATGTATGCAAAGTGAAATTTAATGCCAAAATCTAGGTGGCTAAACATTAACGCTACTCAAATGACCATAGGGTGAACCTGCGCCCGGGGGACTGAAACGGGTAGGCTGGTTGGGCTATGCGACCGTTAGCTCGAAGCTGCTCAACTGTTGCCGTGACTACAGTCGTTCGTACAACACAGCCTGGGATTACAAAAATAATAATTTTAGCATTAAAACAGCAAAAAAAAGCCACAATTGCGGAGCCCTTAAATTTGATAAGAGTTTTAGCAGTCCGTCTGTTCCGTCGTGTACGTAGTTACCGTGCTCAACGGGACTCGTCTGGGCACTTGGGCATTCGTAGCCGTAGGGGGATTAGTTGCCCGCGCCTCCTCGCCCTTCCGCGCGCGCAGGCGCAGACCGGTCCGGTAAACCCGGTAACAAAGTAACCAACAGAACAGACGGACTGCTAAAACTCTCTAATGTTAACGGCAGTTTTGTTGTCAGTGTTGCGTGCAGGCGCAACACAATATCACCAGTTAGGAAAAAGGTAGTGCAGTTAGTACTTTGTGATACTCTTAAAAACTCTTTCAGGTAAGGCTGTTTGAGTGTTCTGTGTATTCAAAACTGATTGAAATGTGCACTTGACCCTGCAAATTGCTGAAATAATGATTTTTTAAGCTCACAAGACGATGTATTAAATGTCCCTAACTGCTCCAAATCAAGATTCTTCTGCTCCAAAATCGAAATTTTGCTGCTCCAAAAACTGCTCCCAAATCTGTTTGGGCTGTCTCACCCCTGATAAAAGCTTCCATGTTTCACCATGCCGCAGCGCCACAATACCCAGTATTTTACCAGAGTTGTTCAATTTTTGTGGTGAAAATCTGAAATTCTTATATTTAACATCTTCACCTCCCCCCCCCCCCCCCCACTTTCCACGGTGTTCCCAACAGAATATCCACCACTCAAGACTTTATGGGAGAACCCTGATAACAAACATACATGTGCCAGGAGCAAGAACAGACCATAGTGTTTACCCACAGAACTTTTGACTGCACTGGTACAAGGCAAAAGATCTGGGCAAAATAAAATATTAAACAACTCTTACTGCCTGTGGTACTAGTGTGGCAGCTTGTTTGCGAATGTTTAGGAGCTGAAATTTGCATAATTTTAAAGCCTGGTGTGCAACGATGGTTGCCAGACATTTACATGTAAATTACCTCACTGTTATTTTCAGAAAAATACCTGAACAAGCTCTGCCTATTCCTTTTCATCGTTGAGAATGTGTGGTGCGACAAATTGCGTGGTGGAAAAAAGTATGAAGCGGCCATACCCGTTCTTGACTTTTGGCAGTTTTCACATTGTGAAACCCCTGCCGCTACCCTGAGCGGAATTTCAGTGTTCCAGTTGAGTACAAGTGGCTCCCTCGCTCAGATCCTTTCCCTTTCCCTTTCCCCCTCCGCCACACGCAGGGAGGCAAGATCCCCGTGCGGTGGACGGCCCCCGAGGCCATAGCCTTCCGCAAGTTCACTTCAGCGAGTGACGTCTGGAGCTTTGGCATCGTCTGTTGGGAGGTGATGTCCTACGGTGAACGGCCCTACTGGAACTGGTCCAACCAGGAGGTCATCAAGAGCATCGAGCGGGGCTTCCGGCTCCCGGCACCCATGGTACGTTCCACACTCCCCTCTCTCTGTCCCTTTCTCTCGGGTGACCTGTGAAGTGTGTAGCTGTTTTGGAGGCTGCGATTTCTTGCTTATTCCTTTCGGCTTGCACAAAAAGCTTGCTCTTTGCGTGTAATTTTGTCAGTGCTCTGAAAATGGTAAGCCTCTGCCCCCAGAAAAACTATCCAAGAAACAAACAAAAGAAAGTTTGGTGAAAAAAAAAAAAAAATTAATGTCTATAGTCCAGCCGAAAACGGAAATGGGTGAGGGGTTGAAAGTAGCAATAGCCCATCCCAAAGTGGAAATTTTTTGGGAAAGAAAGTAGCAAAGCTATAGTCTATCCTATGGTGAACATGTTGAGTCAACGCAAGTAGTAAGGCTATCGTCCAGCCAAATGCGGAAATTCTGGGGAGAGAAAGTAATAAGGCGGAAATTTTGGGGGAGTGATAGTAGCAAGGCTACAGCCCATTCGACAGCGGAAATTTTAGGGCAGCGAAAGTTCTAAGACGAAAGCAGAAATTTTGGGGGAGGAAAAAAAACAGGTGGAGGGTGGGGTGGAGGGGTGGAGAGGAATGAACTTTTGACATTATGAGCAGTATTTATTCCAGCCTAGGCAGGCATAGAAGACCAGGCAAAATGGATCTGTCCCAGCTTGTTCATCTCCCTCTTGATGTAGCTTTATGAGTGTCCTCGTCGCATGAATTCTTGTGTTCAGTGTCATCTAGAGTGGTGCAAATTCAGCACTGTCCAAGGGATTAAATAAAAGGTTCAGATAGAATGCCTTTTCGTGCATCTGCAGTGCAACCCAGCTTGTCATTTGCCCAAATGATACTCATTCGGTCCATCCAATCAACATAACCCACTTAGCCTCATCTGTCGCCACAACTGCGCACTATTTATGTAGCCACTTTTCTCATGCACTTTGATAACTGGCATGTCATGCAGTTGCAAGCGACTCATTATTCTTCCGGAAATGATAGAGAAATTGGTTCTATCTTGTGAAAGGAAAGCTTTTCCCGCCCTTGTTATCAAGGTGTCCATAGTACCGTATAAACCGGAATATAGGTCGACCTGGTATATAGGTCGACCCCATACCTTGATGTAGGAAAAGTTGACAAAAAAAAATAATTCGGCAGAGAAGCGCACACACAATGTCTTAATTTATTTTCGACGCCCGTCCGTCACTGCCACTCACTATGCCTGCCGAAGTCACTTGTCCGAGCTGTCAGAGTCGTCCAAGAATGACTGCTTCTCACTGTCAGCATCCCACAGAGCATAATCTTCAGTGCTGTCGAGCGCGTTGCTAATGGAGCACTTCCTAAACGCTTGTGCAACCATGTCGTTGGGCAGCGACTGCCAAGAGGAGGACACCGGGCTTCACACGGTTGCGAGGGATGGTCTTCGCAGCCGGTCCGCAGATGTCTTTTCATTGTCGCCAGCTATCCACTTATAGTACAGTTCACGGCTTGTTCAGTACAACGTCCAATGGCTGAAGGTTGGAGGTCATTCCTCCCTGAATCACTACAAGGCCAGAGAATTCCTCCCGCACACGAATCACATATTGCTAAAAGTTGATCAGCTTCTCTTCATACGCATCCGGCAGTTTCTGGCAGATAGACGTCTGCCGACAAAGAGCAAATCCCTTCTACTTCATGAAATAGCGGACCCATGACCTTGAACCCTTGAACTCCTCCCTAGAGAAACTGTCTTGGTGAGCGAGTTCAACCGCTTTGTAGCGAATGGCCTCCGTCGTAACCGGAAGCGATCATGAACGAAGTCCGCCACTTTGTTTTCCAACTCGGGGTGCACCACTTGACGTCCACGGAACGATCTGTTCCGGTGGTTGCACACACACAGCCTAGCTTTCTGGCTCTGCCAGTACCGCACACTTTTCTCTGAAACACCAAACTGGCTTTGCGCCACCATATTCCCATTCTGCTTGGCGAACTCAATTGCCTTCAGCTTAAACGCAGCGGTGAACTGGCGTCGACTTCCGCCACTCATCTCGGAGAAGACACGTACAGAAACACACGCGCGCACAGACACAAGACGAGTAAAAGACGAAGAACTAGAGAAAAGTGAAAAGCAAACAAAGGCCTGATAGAGCGAGAGCGCAGTCCGACACAAAAGGCAATGGCGACGGAACACGCTCGCTACGCAAATGTGCAAACGCTTGCACAACAGCTTGCACTTTGTTGCCAGACTACGCTTGCACCTTGTTGCCAGACAGCAATTTACATTCTACCAATGACCTCTATATAAGACGAGGGGTGACTGTTGTGCAGATTTTTTTTTTTTTTTTTAAACTCGACGAATATATGGTTTATACGGTAGGATTCTAGGACAAGTCTTTGTTGCAGTTGTCATTCCTGTAACGAAGGCTTTTATACAGCATCACTGTACTTGTTTGCTCCATTCTTCAACCATGTCGCTGCACCCATCTTCATTTGCAGTACTTTTCAAGGATGTTTTTAAGTCACAAATGTTTGCTGCACAAAAACAGTGTATGCTAGAAGCTTGTGTTTACCTGGAGAGGAGGACAGCAGTACCGTGTGGTGCTTTTCAAGCCTACTAGATGCAACTTTAGCTTCTTTGTACCCTTCTCCTTTGCTGTGAAGGCCACAGCTATGTCGAACTGCGTCTGCCCAGCATTGCTGATTTGGCCTATGATGATATTCTTTCCTACCTATTCCCAGTTTAGCACTTGAAAGAACCTTATTGAGGAAGACCCTGAGAAAGAACTTGAGAGGGAACTCGGTTCTTGTTAAATTTCAACCTTTTTTGAAACCTTCTCTTTGCTAATCTGGCCACAGGTGCTTAGAATTGAGAGAATGCAGTGTACGTGACCGTCCCACTCACTATTTGTCGCAGGACTGTGCCGAGGCCCTCCACCAGCTCATGCTGGACTGCTGGCAGAAGGACCGGTCACACAGGCCGCAGTTCAGCAACATCGTCAAGACGCTAGACAAGCTGCTACGCTGCCCTGAGAGTCTACGCAAGATTGCCCAGAACAGGCAAGTCGGAATGCCATCCAAAGCTGAGGGCGGGTGCAGCACCATCCCTTGGATCTTTGTCTCGCTGCATCTCCTCAAGGTTGGGCTGTCTGCCTCGCTGGATCGTGGAGGAAAAAAGCTGTTGTACACACACCCCACTAGTTGCCCTTATTTTCAGGATCAGTATTCCTTTGACAGCGTAGGAGCAAAAGCAAAGAATTCTCATGTTTTTCAAGCACCCACCGCGGTGGCTCAGTGGCTAAGGTGTTGTGCTGCTGAACACGAGGATGCGGGTTCGATTCCCGGCTGCGGTGGCCGCTTTTCTGATGGACGCGAAAAGCAAAAACACCCGTGTGTTCGATATTTCGGCGCACTTTGAAGATCCCCAGGTGGTCAAAAAATTACCGTATTTACAAGGTTGTAAGTCGACTCAAATGTAGGTCGACCTCCACAAAATTGCATCTCTCAAAAAAAAAAAAGCGAGTGCAGGAAGCAGCTCGTTCGAACGTGCTGTGAACGAGTGCCGAGAGAGTTCTTTGAGCCCAGGCGTCACCCCCCAGAAAATCGTTTCAAAAGATTTTCCGGGGGGGGGGGGTGACGGCCCAGTGCACTCATGACAGACTGGACGATTCAGCACAACACAGAAGTGACACAAGAACACGCGGGAACGCGGCCACCTAGATACTCGTATCACAAGGTGGAGCTCTTCCGTCAACTACAAATACCCCCCATACGGTGGCTCTTCCATCAATGATCGATGCTCCCTCAAGAGCCGTACGCCCGTGGTGCACGCAGTAGATGTTAAAAAAGAACACCTTTTGTATAAGCACGCGGAATGACCATGCGCTGTGGGTGGAGTAGGAAACTTTATTCCCAATCGTGAGAACACATTTGCTGCGAGATGACACCCATCGAAGCTAACGGCAGCGGCACTGCCGCGCGATATCAAAACAAACAACATGGCGGCTGACACTAGCGACCACTCGCGATTTCCTTTGATTCGGGAGTACGTTACTTGCATTCAAGAAGCGTTTTGTTCGTGTATAATAAACAAAATTAGTAATACCAAATTCCTTGAATCAATGCACGGCGCGCGCTGACGTAGGCACCATCGTATCACGTTCAGTACATTTCTGAACACGCTGGTGGAAGGTTAGCCGCTCTAGGTACGGTGGACAAAGCGCACAGATCAGAAACACCAACTTCTAAAGTCGGCATCAGCTTTATTGACGCTAGAATGTATGCAATGGTAAACGCTACGCTTCGACCGTAACCATAGAAACGAGGGTGTTACGCTTTCCCCAGCTCGTCGCACGCCTGATTTCTCATTTTTCTTGCCGTTACAAGCGGCACAAAGTTCGATTTCGATTCTAAGTCGACCCCCCTACATTGGATTGTCAAACTTGAAAAAAGGTGTCGACCTACAATCGTGTAAATACGGTAATGCGTAGTCCTCCACTACGGTGCGCCTCATCGCCCGCATTGTCGGCACATTAAACCCCACAAAAATCAATCATGTTTTTCAAGTGAAGCTTGAAATACCTGACTTGAACGTGCAGTGTGTGTATGCTGAATGCCATACAGTAAAGCCCACCTTAAGGAGCTCTGATGATGATGATAATGACCTGTATTCACGTTCGCTGGTGTACGGGTAGACCACAGGTGAGTCGCTTGGCCGAAGAGCAGGCGGTTATGCGAGCAGGGAGAGACTGCATTTCTTTTTAATTGTAATGAGCTCCACAAAAAGCATCAGCATCACCAGTGTTAGAGCTTATGTTTGATTAGCTCTGCTCCCTATCACTTTGTGGGGAAGGCTTGAAAAAGGGCTGTGCTTGTGGATGCTTTAGTATTGCCATATCCTGCAGACTTTCTTCTAGTATTTGTCAGTATGAAACTTGAAGACAGCAGTCCGACGTTTCGCAAATAAGTCGTATTATTCTGGCTGCTTGTAAGGATGCCAAGCTTGACCAGGGTCTCAAAGGGACCTGCTCAGCCAAGAGGCACCAAGAGCACATTGAAGGAACAATTGGTCTTTGACGTTCATGTGCATAGACCGGCACATGTGCAGTGCCTGCGTTCTGTATGCTCACCAATTCCTTGTTTGCTCCCTCTATGGCGGGGCATGCAGGCACCAGAACCCGCTGGACCCCAACGCGCCCGACATGACACAGTTCAAGACGGTGGAGGAGTGGCTGTGCAGCATCAAGATGGCGCGCTACCACGAGAGCTTCCAGCGGAGCGGCTTCACCACGATGGAGGCCGTGTCGCGGCTCACGCTCAAGGACTTGGCTGCGCTCGGTGTTGTGCTGGTGGGACACCAGAAGAAGATCATGAACAGCGTGCAGACCCTGAGGGCGCAGATAAACGCCACCATGTCCGATGGCTGCGTCGTCTAGGGGAACGCCGCGTGTCTAGGCTGTATGTCAACTTGATCTCTTGCGCGGCGGCGTTTTTGCTTTCTTAACTTAAGCAGTGGATCCCGGCAAGGTGCGACAAAAGACCACGGCGGGAATGTGACAGCTACAGCACTGCTGGACCTTCGTCAATCACACCGGTCGTGCGCAACGAGGCTTGTCCAAGTCTCGCGAATTCCAGGGCCACGCAGAACTGCTTGCAGCCGCCCAGCGTGCTTTCCAATCGCTGGGGTCTGTTTCAGAGTCATCGGTGTGGTTCCAGGGGTTCGGTATCGCTGTCGTGACTTTCGTGTTTCTACCACACCTTCTCGGGAGTCCGGCGAAGAAGACGTTTTCACGGACAACAACAACAAAGTGAGGCCGATCGCCCCGGCCCTGCCCGATACAGCCGACGACGTTTTGTCTCGCTTACGCCATTTCGTGATTGACCCAAGTATTACCTCTAAAAGCTTGCAGCAATGTGTATAGCCAAATTTCGTCTAGCTCAAAAAAATTTTCGTCGAAGGGCAGGTTTCAATTGATGTTCACTGTCGTGGTTGGAGTTGACGTAACTTCGCCAGTTGTACCGGGCATGACCAAAGTGAAAGGCTGTAGTGTGATGCAAGTGTTAGCCGCGCCTTGTGGACAGACAATACCAAGGCGTGGAGCACAGTGGGAAGCTAATAGTGAACTCTCCTCGCTATGCAAGGTGACACAACGAGTGTGCACCTACGGACGCCACGGTTGACTGCGAGGGGACAAGGACAGTCGTGAGCCAAAGCATCCTTGTGTGTGCATGTGTGTGTACATAGGTGGAACTCTTATAACATATCAGTGCAACAGGCAGATGGAACGTCGAAACGAAAGAGAAGAGGAAGCACTCGTCTCCCCAACTCCAACCCCGCACCTCTTCAACGAGCCTGCATATCATGCCCAACTTTCCCCACCCCCGCTGAACCCTGTGCTTGCGTCGTTCCATGTTGTCAGCGGGCTCGGGGAAATTCCTAGCGAGATTGTTTTTCGGCCCCCTCATATCAAATCGCCTCTTTGACTGCCTCTGCATTTGTTAAATTGTCAACGTGGGCACTGTTTTCTTTGCACACTGAATTTATACGCTTCCCGCAAATACTGTGCATAGTTTTTTTTTTAATTGCAATGAAATACTGCTGTTTCGTCGATGGAATGCTCTATCGTGCAAGGTTGGCACACTCGCCTTGGGAGGTTCTGGTTTGTTGCAACAAGACATTTTCTTTTGTGGCTTTGCAAACCAAAGCTTAGATGTGATTGTTTCAGAAACGCAAGGCAACGAAAAAAATTCTCATTTTAATTTAACTGGTCACATTTTTGTGTGGTTTACAAGAAGTTTGCGTAATTCGCCATGACCATAGCCAAGCATTGCCTAGGCTTTGTCCTTCTGTGACTTGAAGATTCATGCCGTGTTTGCTTCCTGTATTTTTTTTGTTACTTTGGCATCTTTGTTTTTTATCTTTTTAACTGCCACACTGCTGGTTTTCTAATTTAATTTTCACATCTCCGGCTCTATTTAAAACCCTACACGTGCCATCACTGCTATATAGGTGCTTCATACAATATGCAAAGTGATGTTTCTTGATGCCTCTCAGTCACCGTACACGTTTTTCGCCCATCGACACTTGCCACAACGACATCCGGCATTAAGTCACCCTCGTTTTTCCTGTGGACGTGACCTTCCCTTTCGGGTGTCTCATGTATGCCTTTGCTCAACGAAACAAAACTGCCGTGCTAGGAGACTGAACGCACACCGGGTCTGTTGCAAATGCTGTTGCAGAGCGTCACCAAAAAAAACAATGTTCCCTTCTAATTGAGCGCCTACTTAAAAAACTGGTTCACTTAGCCTAGAAATTGCCAACGAATCGCGTGCGGGTGTTCCATTTCAAAAGTTTTCAGTGGCATTGTACTGGAACATGGCGGACGGTTGAAATGCGGTTGATATTTTTGTTCTATTTTGGGTGGGCAACAGTTTGCTTTGAGATCTTGTTATCTTTCACAGATCACGGTTGTGTTGTCAGTGAAATTGAAAATTACCTAGCATCCCTCGAACACCTTTAATGAATTGAGAACTTATTTAGGAACGTTACATTTTTCTGCACACAAATTGGACCCGCCACTTCAGTACTTTGCTCTGGGCAATAAGAAAGCGTGTTGTTTTTGTTTTGAACATCGGAGCAGTAATGCTTGAAAGGTGTTCTGTTGCCAATATCTTCAGTGTCAGTTTGTTATCAGAAAGGCAATCCAAAGCAGCCATTTGCGTTTAAGATGCTTGTATGATAAGTGTTTTGGCCTAGGTGATTCCAGAAAGCTCAATGTAGAAAGACTTGCGACGGAAGGGTTTTTGTGGATAGATGTACTGCCATTGTTCATGTCGTAGGAGGCTTAGTTTCTCACACAGTATAAAATGTGTGCCTGTCTTGTAGGAAAAAAAAAAACAAATACGTGTATGAAAACATAGGTGAGGTACAATTATTTTGACTACCTTTTGCTTTTTGGGATTTATTTAATGTAATTGGGATTTATGTAATTTATACAAATTGGGATTTGGGATTTATGTAATTTATACAAATTCCAACCTTGGTGAAGTGGTACGGCTTTGTGTTTGTTGTTCAAAACCCACGGCAAGCAGCCCTTTGCTTTTGGGCTAAGCAAAGGCGTAATTTCTGTTGCATAAGAATACGCTGAGTAAACTGCAAAGCTCTTGCATACTCATATGTAATGAACTTTTGCCAACTCACGATGCGGCATTCACATCATCTGTTCTGCAAACTGCTTAAGCAATCATGTTTTTACTCGTATGAAGCCCCAAGAGGGGTGTTTTTTTTTTTTTTTTTTCCGAGAGGTTCATTTATTTTCTGCCTAATGAAATCCCTTTTTTACTCATTGCCTTTTATCTTTAGGTTCTTGCAAGTTTTGAGGTAGGTTGGCAAGTGAGAGCACTTTGCTTCAAGGCTGCCTGCCTCAATCATCCGAACATTAGGGGCTGACACCTTGCTTTTCTAGCTGCTGGTTTTGGCCAAACTACGGCATACGAAACCAGGAAAGTTGACAATACTTATTTATCTGTAGTTTTTCAACGACTGCGCAATTTTTTTTCTGCCAATATTGTCTGCACTGACTTGCCCCGATATGTTACCTGAGTGTTCAAACGAAACAAGAGAAACGTGTCTCAAGTGCGTTGAGTTGGAAGCTATTTATTTCGAGCCCAGAAGAGCTCGTGGCTGCTTGCCGTTAGTGTCAGAGAGTTGTAATATAATTGAGGGGAGAAAATGAAAGAAGAGACAAGCGCGTGAGAGGATGGTGATGACAGAGTGAGAAAGTGTGTTTCCTGGGGGAGCTACCCTTATTATGTATCATACTATACAAATCTTCATCACTGTCTGTCCAAAGACGAGACCCACGGACAGAGGGTGTGTGTGCGTGGTGTACATGTGTTTTTATGTGTTGTTGTTTTTTCATGTGTCGGCGGCTGTTATAGTCAAATCTTCCGCGCGGCATGGTGACGAAAAAAGGTGCACGTATGAGGCATACGATGTTGCGCATTTGATTTCATGATGCGCGTGTTGTTTTCTTTTTTTTTCAATTATTATTATTATTAGTATAGCTGCTGCTCCTGTTCATCATTGTGAACCCCGTACATCCAGTTTTCTTTTCTTCCTACTTTTATTATTTTTTTTGTTCTCTTTGATGTATCGCCTCGCGACATGAAAGAAAGAAAAAGCGTGCAACGACGGCGTTAGGAGACACGTACGGTCGTGGGCACGCCTAGTCACACAACTTTTGTTCGCACTCTCTTCTCTTTGCGGGCGCTTGTGATTGTCCGTAATCTGTCACCGTGAGTTGCGAAGGGAGCAGCTGTACATTACAATGCATACGCGAGTATAATTGCGCCCCGTGGGACACGATAAAATTCTTTCATTAATAAAATTAATTTTTATGCAGAAGTTGTCTTGTTCCTTCTCCGAATGCCCCGTCCACCGGCGTACACATCAACCTCGATTTTAGTGAACGGATGGCGCAGCATGGTTACCTGTTCAGCAAGTTTTCCTTGGCTAGAAGCCTTTGGTGAGGTCTTGTTAAGATGATTTTATCAACTGCTGTTTAAAATGCTAACTGGGGTCACAAGCTTTGTTTATTTTTGGTATTATTAATTTTTTTACATTGAGAATTATTGTTCAACTTTGTAATTGTGTCCAATTGTGGAGCCAGTTAGATTAACTGAATTTAGTCGGAAAATGCGACGTATGCCTGACTCCAACGAGGGCCCACGGGCATCACAGAAGGGAGTGGGTGATCACAAAATTATTTCAGAAAGATACAGCAAATAATAATATAGCAACAAACAGCTCTTTGCACAGAGGTCAAACACTGTGATAGTTATATCAGCAGCGAAGAGCTCCTTACTCAAGGAAGCATGTATTGCACAAGTTGGTGTAAGCAGTGATAGGACTCCAACACACTAAACACTGCACACGTTGGGCTGGCGACAATACCATTACAACCAACCTTTAGTTGAGAAGGCTAAATAAACACTGGCCAAGTCAGGGTAAGTAATAACATGCGTAATGACAAACACACTTTCACTCAAATAGCCTAGATACGGCACGCACGAAAGCCATGTCATCCAAGATTTCAGCAACTGCCCGTGGGAGTTGATTCCAGTTTAACAGATGTGCTCGGTACAAATGAATCGTGAAAACACTTCGTATGACAAGATGGAATGCCTACTTTGAATTGGTGATCAATACGTGCTGACATGTACGATGCATTGGTTAGTAACCTTACCCTTAAGAATGAAATTGCTGTGACATATTTTGTGAAATAGGCACAAATTGGATATTTGCCTGCGGTGCAGTAGTGGTAGTGATAAAGTTGCTTTCATTGTAGTGATGCTGGCCGTGCGATGATAATTTGAAAGTATGAAACGACGAACGATTTTGAACCACCTCCAGTTCGTTGGTGAGCGACGCAATACCAGGATGCTATGCAGAAGCCACAATTTTGAACGAACCAAAGTTCTGTAGAGAATTAGTTTCAGTGCACTAGGCGAAGAATTAAAGTTCCTACAAACATATCCTAACATATGGTTGGTATTACTTACAACAAATCTATGAGGTTTCCATGACAAGTTCGACAACACAATAACACCTAAATATTTGCACGATGGCACAACTCTAAGACATTGTTTAATGAGTATTCAAGAGGTTTAGTGTAAACCCAAGAAATGCACATGCTTTTACTGCTGTTGATGGTTAGTTTCATTTTAAATAATTCACACCAATGTGAAATACTATCTGTCAATATCTGACTGCAGAATTTGGACGTCGTTGTTGTTAGTTGAAATACTATCTGTCAATATCTGACTGCAGAATTTGGACGTCGTTGTTGTTAGTTATTTTCCTATAAAAAACGCAGTCATCGGCAAAAAGACTGACAGGCGAGCTGATGTTAATTGGAAGGTCATTTATATAAATTAAAAATAGGAGGGGTCCCAGAAGGATCCTTGGGGTACACCTAAATGAACCGAAGAAAGGTTCAAGTCTATATTCATCACACTTACGAACGGATATCTGTTAGTCAAGAAGGAACGCAACTGTGCAAGTACATTATGATGTAAGTTTACTTTAGAAAGTTTAATAAACAGTAAATCATTCGGAACCGAACCAAATTCCTTAGAAATATCTAGGAAGATGCAGTCTGTACAGCATCCTCGATCAAGAGCAAAATGTGCATCATGAGTGAAACACACTAGCTGGGTCCAGGGACGTAGCCAGAGGGGGCTTTGGGGGCTAGAACCCCCTCTGATTTTTTTTTTTTTTTAAGGCCGCACGTAAGCGAGGCTTACTGTTCCTCTCGGAGGAATCCTCCCTTTCTATAACCCATAACCCCCTCTGAAAAAAAACTTCTGGCTGGGTCTCACAAGAAACTATTTCTAAAACCATGCTGGGCTGGACTGAAAAATGAATTAGGCTCCTAAAAAATCGGCTCCAATCCTGTGAAGGTGGTTGTAAAGCAAAGCTGTAAACGACAGCCACAAAAATTGCCCATGCGACGTTACTTGAATTCACACGCATGGCTCTACAAAGGATGAAACCAGAGATTCTTCCAGCCGTTACCTGGGATTCGCGCCAAAAAGCGCCCTCCCCTCTTCAGCCGCTGAATCAATACCAGCGTCTGTCTCTCCGGTCTCCACGTGTGAACGTAGCTTAGTCGCTAGGAAGACGGGCTGTCGCTCTGCTTCTCTTCGGGCCCAGGCTCGATCCCTGGCGGTGCCAGTGGGTTTATTTAGCCTGGCTGGGAGTTTAGTGTGGCACACAACGACGAAACCGTTGACCGGTAGAGGTAGAAAGCTTTGCTTTAAAAGAGTGCACACATTCCTATTAGAAAAGGAGCTGGACACGGGGTCACCGTCTCATGTTACTAATCGACTGGGTGTGCGCGTCTTTACGCGGTGCGCGAGCGTCCATAGCGCACAGCAGGACAACGCGCCGAGATGCTTTCCCACTTAGCATCGATGCTGGGAGGGAAGGGCCACCTCCGCCCATCATGGGACTCCAGAAATGCGGCTTGGCCATAACCCTTCGCACGAACGTTGCCAGTGGCAGCGCCGGCTGGCTCATCGCCACCCGCGCTGCTAGGGTATAGTGCCTAGAATATTCTAGGCACTATAGCTAGGGGCTCCTCCTTTCCCTCCCTCTCCGGCAACAGCGTGAGATCTAGGTGGTGTTGGCTGCGCGGCGCTGCGGAACGCATCACGTGACGCCACTGATGCGTTCCGCAGCGCCGCAGCACACTGTTGCCGGAGAACTACAACACTGTTGTGTAGTAGTGTTTTTTTTTTTTTTTTTTTTTTTTTTTTGTCTAGTGGAACACGCTGGAGGCGTGTTGACAGTAAAACCAGCGTCTGTCTCACCCGTCTCCACGTGTGGGCGTAGCGTCACCGTTTGGCTCCGCGTCTCAACGTGTGGGCGTAGCTTTAACAGTCCACTTCCGGATTCCGAACGGAGCGCTTGTATAAGCCTGCTCAAATACATTGGATCGAGCTGCACCGCCTTTTTTCTCCTTTCTTTTATTCACTTAGATGAAAACCGCACGAGAGCAGTGAGATGGAAACAGCTGGTAAAATAATGTTCAGTACGTAGGTGCACCTGCTTCTCTTTAACTGGGGTCGTGCTGACAAAACACAAGTTTGCGTGGGGTCTTTAGTTCCACATATCACTTGCATACTAATGTGCAGTTAGCAAACTGATAACTACGTTTTTAGTGCTGCTACATGCGTCATTCCTGCCGATATTGCGTCACTTATCACAAAATTTGTTTTCCGGCATTTCTTGCGGGTTTTTTTTTTTCGGTCAAGAAAGTTTTTCGAGGCTAAAATGGAGCTCAGTGACTTATCAAAGGCTAGTTCTTTCGAATTGAACTAAGTTATATTTTGTTTTCATGGCCCCTGGGTCCTCTGAATAACACCAACATCGGTGCTAGTTTTCATTGTTACTTGCAGTTATGCTCCCAGCTTCCGAAAAAGGGCTGCGTCAAGGCCTTTCTTCATATCCGAAATCTTAATCTTGACTTGGGGGTTTATTTAAAGTCACTATGAAATTGTGGGAAGGGGGGAGGCTAGGGAGCTATCATTAAACTTAGACCTAACTCTGCACCAGGTATAGACCAGATTACCAACAGTATGCTAAGGAATCACGGACTTCTTTAATCACCATTGGACTCAAGGCACTTTACCCCAATCCTGGAAACACGCAAAAATCACGTTTATCCCCAAACCAGGAAAACCACTCACACTTAAACATCTCCGACCGATCTCTCTCACCTCCTGCCTCGGAAAGCTCATGGAGCACATTATACACAACAGACTCGTCAAGCATTTAAAGCACAAACAACTCCTTCCTCACACAATGATTGGTTTCCGACCTAAACTATCCACACAGGACATTCTTCTTCAACTGTCCCACGACATAATCACGCCACAGCATAAACATGACAACGCCGCTATACTAGCATTAGATTTAACTAAAGCCTTTGATAATGTTTCACACACAGCGATACTCAAAGGCTTGCACTCCATAGGCCCAGGACCACGCACATACAATTACATTCGAAGTTTTCTCACGAACAGGACAGCTATTGTACAATTCGCCGATGTCACTTCCACCACCCTGACTCTCCCTTCAAAAGGCACGCCACAAGGCGCCGTCCTTTCCCCTTTATTATTTAATCTCGCCGTCTTAACCGTCCCCCAACAACTCCAACAAATCCCTAATCTTAATTTTGTTTTGTACGCCGACGACATTACACTTTGGATCAACAAAGGCAGTGACGCTGAAATATAGAGCACTCTACAAAGAGGGGTAGAAATAGTGATAGAGGAGGCTGGTAGAGCAGGTCTCACCTGTTCGCCAGCCAAATCGCAGCTGCTCATACTCCCACCAAAAACGCAAAACTCATCCCCCCCGAATATCCAGATAAACATGCGAGGCGACCCCATCCCGAAGGTTGAAATAATCAAAATCTTGGGCTTAACCATTCAACATAACAGATCAAATACTCACTTCGTACGCCAGCTCGAACAACACGCCACGCAAACGATAGGTTTAATTCGACGAGTTACCAATAGACACAGAGGCCTCAGGGAAGCTTAACTCCTCCGTCTCCTTCAAGCCTTTGACCTTAGCAGGCTGACCTACTCCCGTCCCTATTTAAACCCATCTAAAACAGAGATTAATAGAGTGAACATCATACTCAGAAAAGCTTATAAAGCAGCGCTGCAACTGCACCTCAGCACTTCCACTGCCAAATTCGAAGCTCTAGGTGTGCATAACACCGCGGAAGAGCTCATTGAGGCTCACCTCGTCAATCAAATCACCAGTCTCTCAAAAACTACCACTGGCGCTCATATTCTCCAGAGGTTACGAATATCCCCTTTAGACCCCCCCCCAGAAGACAAAACCACACTCCCTCACGACATCCATTCTAATTTAAATATCAGGCCTATCTATACCCAGAAACATACACCCACAATTCAACACGAAAAGGCGTTCGCAACGCGCACAAGCATTACATAAAAAAATACCGCGACAAACATGACGTTCATTACGTCGACGCAGCCGAATATCGGTGGCATGGTGCCTTCTCAATCGTCTCCCAGTGCCCTTCCAATCAAGTACAGCGGAACTTCCTGACCATCCGCACCACCAACCCAGCCACAGCGGAAGAGGCGGCGGTAGCATTAGCGCTAACGGAAAAGCCGACCCCTTCTACAATCATCACCGATTCTAAAACGGCCGTTCAAAATTTCGCCTCCGGCTATATTTCGCTCCAGGCACTCAAAATTCTCCAACAAGCACCCCCAACGTCCCCCGTAGAAATCATCTGGGCTCCGGCGCATGCTGGCCTGGAGGGGATCCAATGAGTTTATTTATTTTTATTTATTCAGGTTACCCCTAAAGGCCCTCTAGAAGAGGGTATTACATAGGGGGGGGGGGGGGCAATACCACATGGTGTGTACACTACAACAGCAAAATAAGGAAAAAGAAACAGAAAAAAAAGCAGTACAACAAGATACAATGCAACGTAACAACTGCAACAAAACGCAAACCATGAATACGGGCAGCAATTACATGGCGTTATACAATAGTTTAAAAAAGAGGAACAAAAACAGAACAACAAAAGCAAAAAAAAAATTAGTTGGTCAGCGTAGCGCGCATGAGCTCTAAAAACTTAGCCGAGTCTTTCTCGGTGGCAATGTGTGCGGGTAAACTGTTCCACTCAATAATAGTGCGCGGGATGAATGACTGAGCGAAACGAAGTGTGCGAGATATCGGGCGCTTAACTTTGTTAGGATGATCACGGCGTGGAAAGATGGAAAAGGGGGGTGGGTTCAAAGAAACTGTCATGTAATGATGGGTGATTGTAAAGTTTGTGGAAAAGTGATAAGCGCGCATATTTCCGACGAAGGGCCAAATCCTGTAGCTCAGCACGGTTTTTTAAGTTAGTGACGCTGGAATAAGAAGAATAATCTGAGTAAATGAAACGAGCAGCACGGTTTTGCAAGGATTCAATATTTGATACGATGTAGGCTTGATGAGGATCCCAAATGGCACTGGCGTATTCTATTTTAGGGCGAATTAAAGTGGTAAAAGCAAGCTTTTTTAAGTGCGATGGAGCCTGTTTAAGATTTCGTTTCAATAACCCGAGAGACCGGTTAGCAGCTGCAAGAGTGAGTTCTATATGATGGTGCCATGATAGATCCGATTGAAAGTGGAGGCCGAGGTACTTGTAAGTAGATGTTAACTCAAGTGTCATATTATTCAACGAGTATTGACTAGGAAAACGGGTAGCAGCGTTAGTAAAAGACATACACTTTGTTTTAGAAACATTTAACGACATAAGCCAAGTTGAACACCAATGATTAATTTTGTTAAGGTCAGATTGCAAAGCTAAGCGGTCCGAATCAGAAGAAATGTTACGGTATATTACACAGTCGTCCGCGAAAAGTCGAACGTGTGAAGATAAAGAATTTGGTAGATCATTAATATAAACGAGGAAGAGTATCCCAAGAACACTTCCTTGGGGTACACCAGGTGTTACCGGTTGCCCACAGTATGGCTCGAGAACTCACCACCCGAGAGAGAGATAATACAACTTCGTTTAATTTGAAAGAACTAGGATTCAGTATGTCAGTCAGCTCCATTAGAGCCGCAAAATATGTTTTTTAACGAAAAAAAAGCAAGAAGTATTTAAAAACTTTCAAATTTTGCGCCACAGTGACGTGTTATGAGCAAGAATGACGTCATACGGGCCCACAATAAAACATAATTTTCAGTGCCTTAACTGCACGTTAACGTTCAAGTGATGCGGTCAAATGGAACTAGAGGCCGGATTACAGACGTCCAGTCATGTGTCGTCGCGACAGGTCAGTTAGGCGGCCGCCAATCGCACAAACAAGGTTCCATGACGTCATAGAAAAGTTGCGGGAAATTGGCCAGGGGGTCGCGACTGCTTCAAACGTTTTCCTTAATATCTCCGTTATTTTTTCGAAGATTGCGATGATATTGGGATCATTGTTATCAGGACTAAGCAGTCTTTCTAATAAACCCAACTTGTATTTTGTCTTCATGGCTCCTTTAAAGCGGCCCATGTCCGGGCTGCCGAAAATGTGGTTCTGGTGGGCCTGGAAGACGTTCAGGTGGGAATTCCGCAGGTGTCAGGGCCCCGCACGTGGGCAATGTGCCGAGCCGGGCCCAGCTCGTTCCCCTACCATGGCGCCAGATCCGCTAGAGACCGGATGATCACCTACAATGAAATTACCACCAACTACCGCCTCTCTCGCTGCGTATACCCCCCGGCACACACACAACTCACCATCCAGCAAGAACATACATGGCGTCTTTTACAGACAAACACATTTCCTAATCCCGCTAAAGATCCCCAGGTGGTCAAAATCAATCCGGAGCGGCGCGCCTCATCGCCTTCATTTTGTCGGCGCGTTGAACCTTACAATCAATCAATCAATCAATCAATCAATCAATCAATCAATCAATCAATCAATCAATCAATCAATCAATCAATCAATCAATCAATCAATCAATCAATCAATCAATCAATCAATCAATCAATCAATCAATCAATCAATCAATCAATCAATCAATCAATCAATCAATCAATCAATCAATCAATCAATCAATCAATCATCAATCAATCAATCAATCAATCAATCAATCAATCAATCAATCAATCAATCAATCAATCAATCAATCAATCAATCAATCAATCAATCAATCAATCAATCAATCAATCAATCAATCAATCAATCAATCAATCAATCAATCAATCAATCAATCAATCAATCAATCAATCAATCAATCAATCAATCAATCAATCAATCAATCAATCAATCAATCAATCAATCAATCAATCAATCAATCAATCAATCAATCAATCAATCAATCAATCAATCAATCAATCAATCAATCAATCAATCAATCAATCAATCAATCAATCAATCAATCAATCAATCAATCAATCAATCAATCAATCAATCAATCAATCAATCAATCAATCAATCAATCAATCAATCAATCAATCAATCAATCAATCAATCAATCAATCAATCAATCAATCAATCAATCAATCAATCAATCAATCAATCAATCAATCAATCAATCAATCAATCAATCAATCAATCAATCAATCAATCAATCAATCAATCAATCAATCAATCAATCAATCAATCAATCAATCAATCAATCAATCAATCAATCAATCAATCAATCAATCAATCAATCAATCAATCAATCAATCAATCAATCAATCAATCAATCAATCAATCAATCAATCAATCAATCAATCAATCAATCAATCAATCAATCAATCAATCAATCAATCAATCAATCAATCAATCAATCAATCAATCAATCAATCAATCAATCAATCAATCAATCAATCAATCAATCAATCAATCAATCAATCAATCAATCAATCAATCAATCAATCAATCAATCAATCAATCAATCAATCAATCAATCAATCAATCAATCAATCAATCAATCAATCAATCAATCAATCAATCAATCAATCAATCAATCAATCAATCAATCAATCAATCAATCAATCAATCAATCAATCAATCAATCAATCAATCAATGACTCGTACGCAGTAGCATTTGTGTTCCCGCGCAGTCTACTGTTTCTTCAAAAGACGTGGCGTTTTTTATTCGGTTTCAAAAGCCGCGGAAGACGGCCGGTAACGGCCGCATGATCGATAGGACCGTGGATAGGACCGTGCAATCGCGCCAGCCGAAGCCCCTAGCCGACATGAAGAACCACGAAGCAAGAAGGTTATCTTGCTCCGTGACGCAGCATAAAATGCCTTGTCATGCATGCTCCGGGGGCCGCGCGGCTGCGACTTGATGCGATAACTTTGTCGTTTTGTTTTACAACTGGCCGAATGTTCTGGAAGACGATATCGATGTGAAAGAGTGGAAGGGTAGGCGGTAGCCGACCAATGCGCTTTGTAATGCCAGGATAAGCGCGTTCACGGCCGGTCTGGAGGAGCGGCGAACGCGCACTTGCGCGCCCGCTGCTCCTCCAGCCCGGCCGTGGCGCGTTTTAGAACAAGGGGTCTTGCCTGCCTGTTGCGCATCGGGCGCAGAGTAGCTGGCGGCGCGGTGACGGCGGCGATGGACAGGTGAGTTTTTTTCCACGCGGTACACTGTCTATTGGGGAAGTTTGGTTCGCGCTAAGAGGTGTTTAATGCCATAATTGTTGTCGTTTTCTTTTCCTGTAGTCGTTTTTCGTTGTGCCTGTGCCATCCCCGCTCCCAACCGGCTCGCTCGGACAAGCGAATACCCACGAGGGCCTCACGGACTTCCTTCACGGTATGCTGCTTCACAGTCTTCACCGACGACTCTTCCAAGTGGTGAGTTCCGTGGCTGAAGGCCCGGTGCGACGAGCGGCGTGCCCACGAAACCGGCTTTCATATAATTTTTTTCGCGACGCTGAACGTTTGCGTATTTGAATTTTCCTAACCGAGCCACATTAGCCTCGGAGCCGGACGTTTCCTGGGCCGTCGCGACGCAGGGATTCCGACTGTCGCCAAAGCTTTGCGGTGTGCGTTAGGCAGTAGCTTTTGGGACAGCGGTGCAGTGGCAGTGTTGGAGCCCTTTGCCACTGCCTCTAGCGTCGGACTCAGCTCGGAAGCCCCGTTAAGTTGTGGTGATAGTCGGTCTTCCTTTCCGAACGCCGCGGTAGCCGAGGTATATGCACTTCGATAATGCCTTCCGCTCGCACGTCCTCGGTTCGCGCGGCGTTCGGAATACAGTCGCCACGTTCAACGAGCATCACTGAAGCATGGAACGCAGCTCTGCGGTCCGCTGCTCCAAATTGGGGTCGTGGCAAAGGCGAGTGATGGAATTGGTGTCCTTGGTTCCTTTTCAGGTTCGCGTCCGGCACCGCCTCCGCCCTCCCCTTTCCCTGACCCTTGCGTCGTGTCTTATTGCACTTGCTCCTTCCCGCAAACATTCACTACTCTTCTGGCTAGGCAGGTACACGTCTCCATCTGTCCTATCTACTGAGCTCGACGACGCGTGTTTTGTACAGAGGTGTTTTCTGGTAATAAAAGTGGTTCTGTCGCTGTTCGTCTGTTACTTTGCCTTTCAGCGTCCCTTCCCGTTCCTGCCAGGCGTAATCATGGTCCCCGCATTCGGTAAGCCGTGATTACCTTCGAAATTACAACATTTCTAACGTGCTTTGCCTTTGGTTCCAGACCGCCTCCTGCCTATGCGTACCGGCCACCTCCGAGCAGTACGGGGCCGTCTTGGAGACGTCCAGAATGCCGTTAGACTCGAGCTGTACATGGCTGCGCCTGTCTTGAAATCATTAAACCCTGTTTGCAATCGGTAAGGAATGGTGATCTCCCTAAACGTAACATTTTTAACGTGATTTGCCTCTTTGTGCAGACCGCCTCCTATCTATGCGTCCTGGTTACCACCTTGGAGGACGGTGCCGTCATCGAGCCTTCACGGATGCCGTTCGAGTCGAGCTGTCCGTCGCTGCGCCTGTCTTGGAATTAAACCCTGTTCGAAACCGGAGTACTGCCTTTGTCGTTTGTACACAGTCTATGCGGCTCGCTGGCTCTGTCGGCTCGAGCGACATCAAGTACTGTGTCGGTCTCTTGTATCTCGTTTCGAACAGTATTTTAGCAAATCCTAGTTGTCATAATGGCGCTCATTGGGAGAGAAAAAAAAGAGCGAACAAGTTCGCACTCCTAGTGAGCATAATTCCAAAAATGATTCGCTAGGAGTGCGGTTAGGGACAGCCCTTGACCCCGTATGAACGTCGCACCGTTCATGAAGCGAAGTTCTTACTCGGGCGGCTTTGTCCTCTGCAGCTGGTGTGAAAGTGTTCATTCTAGGCAACGTGTCCTCCCAGGATTTGGCCCCGGACGGCAAAAAAAGGTAAACGGACTGTTGTGTGTAACTTGTTCGGCGTAGCCGCTGGCAAAGTAGCACGCGGACAGAAGTCTGACCGTTCTTGTCGTCACTCGTAGAGTTGAGTGTAATACTCGGCGTACTGTTTAGTTTTCTCAGTGGTTCTAACTGCACCAATTTGTGTCCAAATAAACCATGGCGTGCCATACCAGAGTGTTATCAGATGTAGCTGCTCAAAGATTAGCGATTCGTATCGAGAAGTGTTGTACGTAAATGTGCAGTGAAGGGCTCGATTATGCATGGTGGCAATGCGAAAAACTGTCGCAAAGCGCCTCAGTGACGCTAAGCCCCAAGCAGATCGTCACAGAGGAGACTAGCAGCCCTGCCAGAGTGGTGCATTACCTGTGCGAAGGATGTGAGAGCCTGTGGGGAACCCCGACTGAGTTTTCACCCCCAGGGGGACATTTGCTTCAAACTCACCGGAAATAAATAGTGTGCGCGCGTTCCGGTGTTCGTAGTGATGGCGGCGTCAGTGTCTGTTGACGCTGCCAAGAGTCAAAAGACGTTTGGTTATGTCTCCCGCCTACTTGCTTGGCCAGCGGGCTACTTCATCTCGAAAGCAAGTGTGCCCTGGCAGAGAATATATTTCCTTCGTGGTCAATAAAAATTCATAAAATGATTCACGATTGTTGTCCTCCCTTGCTCCACTCACCAAAGCGTTCAGCCCTAATCAGAGGCACCGAAAGCACAGCGGCAAACAAATAATGTTCACATACGGCCATATTTTCGCTTCAAAGCAGAGGAGTCCTATTTGACGATAGGAATACATGTACTGAATTAAGTAAAGAAACAGTAATGCGATAACAGAGCAAGTAAAAGAAATGAAAGAGAAAGGAACAAAAGTGAAAAAAAATTGCTGAAAAGGTATTGAATCAGGCTTACGACTTATGCGCGGAGCTCAATCTCTGACAAGATGACGAAATCTGCCGGCCACTGCATACCGCCATCTAACCTCCACACGTCATTGGCGCAGAGAAACGCCCTCTCACCGACAGACTCCGCCATTAAATGGCTCTAATAATGTTCCCTAATGCGTGTGGAACTAAACACAAGAGTAATTTGCCTGGTCAAGCTAAGGTTGAAAGCTTCAGAACTAGCGCTACTAGCCACGGGTGTACTAATGGGGACGAAATGCGTACGTCTCAACTCAGCCCGCATGCAGTCTTTGCCTCAACGGGCGCTTTCTAACCATTCCGACGGCGCCGAAAAGGGCAAGGAAGGCGCCAAGAGGCACGATTTGCGTCGCCGTTATCAGGAAAATCTTTTGCTGATAAGGGGGGTATTTTGAAGCATTCTTTAGCAAAACTTTTCACTGGAAGGTGTAACCATGGTGTAACATTAGGCTGCGCGAAAAGGTGTACACTTTGACTCCCTTGAGGGTGTACGTGCTGACTCTCTTTTGCAGGGCTATACCTACATCCTTTGAGGGAAAAGTTTCGCTAAAGAACGCTTGAAAAGACCCCCCTTATCAGCAAAAGATTTTCTTGATAACGGCGACGCAAATCGTGCCTCTTAGCGCCTTTCTTGCGCCTTTTGGTGCCTTCAGAATGGTTAGACAACGCCCGTTCAGGCCAAAGATTTTCGGGACGCTCAAAATATACGCCCCTTCACATCCACAAGCCTGCGAAGCTGTAATTAGCCACGCACTACCGAGTTTCGCGTAATTAATTAACGGAGACAGTAATTTAGAAATCCGCGGACGTTTCAGCAAACTTGCCGTGTTTTGACCATAGTGCACAATACTTCGGCTCGAAGGGTGAGAACTTTCATGTTATTGGGCAAATCTTTTGCTGATAAAGGGGGTCTTTTCAAGCGTTCTTTAGTTAAACTTTTCACTGGAACTGTGGAAGTATAAGCCCCGCAGAAGGGTGTCAGTCCTTGCACCCGAGAGAGAAAGAGAGAGAGAAATATGTTTATTGGAGGGGTTGGCCTAGGAAAGTCAGAATTTGCTCCTTTGCGTGCAGCGTAATGTTAGACCTTTTGAGGGAAACGTTCACATCCCGTGTGTAAGTTTTCTCTTCGACGTGAGTTTTCATGTGATCTTATTTATTCGTATTCAGAGATCTTAGTGAGTGAGGGTTTGTTCTAAAGCGTAGTTTCCCATCCAAATTCCCTTTTATATTCATATTTTTCATTTTTTTCTTTTCAGTTCTGTACATACACGCCACTGTGCTCAAGCTGGCGTAGCCAGCGAGCTCAGGAGCCTTGATAGAGGCAGAAAATATTTAGAAAACTCTTTTATTTTCGCAATTGAAGCAAGGAGTATGAGCGACATGGCGAGATGCTACGACGTCATGTTTTGGCGGCGTGAAGGATTGCAAGCTTGTACAGAACACGGGCAGGCTTGGACGCGCTTCGGGTTTGGAACTTCAAAGAGGTGTCCTGACTTGTCGAACAAGGCCAGCGCGCTGACGCTAAGTGAATGCAACATCTGAAAAAAAAAAGAACAAGAAGAAAAAGCCAAAGTTACACATATACAACAGTCAGGAACGGAAGCAGCTGCGGGCTGGCGACCCGGTTTATTACAGCTCCATAGTAGGGAAGGGAGCAGGCCGATAAGCATCCTTAGGAACCACATATTACATGAAATTAGTTTTATAGACTTTCAGTCATGCTTCTACGAGGTCACGGCTTCGATTCCCGGCCGCGGCCGCCGCTTTTCTGATGGAGGCGAAAAGCAAAAACACCCGTGTGTACGAGATTTCGGCGCACGTTAGGAGCACGTTAAAAAAAATGGCAGCATCTCAACTCCGTGGATAATGGCGAGGGTGCGGAGTACAGGGACCGTGACATCCAACTTGCACCCCGAGTGAAATCCGATTTGCGCCCCGACCGTCATTCGATTTTAGTCACTTTGCCTCCGCTTGCCGTGGTTTCATATTCAGGGAAGCTCGTTGTCTTCGTAGACGTTAGCAGCAGCGTGACGCGTCTTACGTTCGTTTCCGTCCATGGCGGGAAGAGGGTATGGGATTTTCAGAACCCGCTTACATACGCGGTGCACCGCGGCGCCATCTCGTGTTTCCGCATAGCGCCATTTAGCGTAGTTCGATGCAGTCACTGTGTATTACAACTTGATCACAACCTGACTACACCGGTGCTTTTGCGCGTTTTCTCGTATTGACACCAGGCCATTCTTCCCTCGAGGGAAACGAGGCGGCACACGCCGCTGCCCGCACTCTTACATTCCGGGCGTTTTCGTCGACGGGAGAGGACCTTTCCGAACCCTCCATCTATCCCCCAGTCTCTCCCCGATACACTAAAATCTTGTATCATTATCGCCAACTGCGGCTTCAATACCCTCCTCCTCACCCATCCCTCAGCACACAGGCGGCTCGCATTTGGCGTCGACTGCAGACCAACACATTTTACAACCCCACGATACTCCACTACACCTCTCCCTCCACTTACCCCTACAACTGCCCTTCTTGCTTCGTCCCAAACACTACCTACCACCTGGTGTGGGAATGCCCCTACGCGCCAAACCCCCTCCCTTCCCCATCCACTGAGCAGTGGGAGCGCGAGCTGGCCAGCTCACGGTGCGAGGACCAAGAACGCCTCATCACTCGCGCCCAAGCAGCTGCGCTAGCTCGCGGCTATCTGTACTGAGAAAGCCACCCACTTTTATGCTCAATAAATGTTTTCCAATCAAATCCAATCTCGTTGCTAGATTATGTTAGTGCCTGTTTTCGAGTGTTTTGGAGTGCTCTTGTACTCTTTTAGATAGTTTCCACACAGATTTTCGCTTAATGGCAGTGTGCGCACGGATTGACGCGGACGGACATTGGGAGGTCCTAAGGTACTCCGCACCCTTACAGGCGAGGGAGTAAGCCGTTTGGCTCTCGGGTACTAACTCACGGTCGTAGCCCAATGGGTAAGACGACTGACACTACCTATGTCTGGTCTGCCAAACACAGGCTCGAATCCTGCCGGTGCCTGTGTGATTTTTTGCGATTTTTTGCGATTACGGACGCGGACGGACATTGTGAGGTCCTAAGGTGCTCCGCACCTAAAAAAACGCGCCTCGTCGCCTGCGTTGCGTCTGCGCGTTAAGCGATACGATCAATCAATCAATCAATCAAGCTTTACAGCGCAGGGTATACAGAGCAACACTTCGCCTTCCAGCCAACCCCTCTACAATACGCTTACTCTCAACTGGCACCGTTAACACGATCCCCCAGCCCCTCGAAGACCACCGCCTTAGCCAACTTGCTTGTATATCCACAACCCCCTAAGGTTCGTTCCTCCTGCATTAACTGAACCTCACTGCTCCACTTCGACAAGGCCACTGAATTCTCATATGGATGACTTTTGACATGCACGCTGGCTTTCTCTAATGCTACCTTTTACGGCCCTTACGAAATAATTTCTTATGTCATTCGGTAAGTTGGCTTTCCGAATACGGGGTTGGTGAGCCTCACTACGTTGGAACTGGAGTGCACCAAAGGAGCATCGTACCTATGCGCCTCCTGGACAACGTCGAGAAGGCAGAGAGGGGGCCAGCTGGCAGGCGCCTCTGCAGCATCCCAGGAGGCTGTTGATGCGGCGACCAAGCGCCCAGCCTCGCGTGCAGGGCCTTCGCATATCGCAGTCCAAGTCTGACGCCCACGATGGAGAGCCTGTGTGTTCATGGTAACCACAGAGAGGTGTTTTACGTAAGCTTTGCCATTGCCGCAACAGTGCCGCAAATGGCTATGAACCAGCCCATCTGGTCCACATCGCGTGCATCTCACAGGGAGTGAACCAGCTGCTGGCAAGGGCAGGGGGTGCTCACACCAATGAGCCCTCTCCATTACCAGGCATGTACGGGCTACCAGCACTATATACCTTCTGGGCCGAGCAGTGAAAAGCCCTCGCCTAGCGCAAGCACCTGCGGTGCTCGCGATCCGACACATCCGCACACGGGGCTCCCCAGGCGCAGAACCTTTGCCCGAAACAGGCAGCAGGCACGCCCAGCTGCAAGCCCTCCAGGCGGCCCTGCGACATGTATATATAGAGCGACTTCAGGTGAACCACGGTTTACTCGATTGTGACCAGCCCACGTCCCCGGGACCATCGCCATACCTCGACTCCGAAGGTAACCCAAGAGAAAATGTAACTGGTCCCAGGTGGTGTGTGGTTAAATTCCCATTTGGGCCCAGCTGGTCCTTGCTGGCCCCAACTGGTACCAGCTAGTTGCAGCTGGGAATTTAACCATAAAACAGTGGTACCAACTACTATTTTCTCTTGGGAAGGTCACAGTTCTGCAGCAAGAATGAGATTTTTTCATTTAGTTGTTCTTGTCCCAAATGCAAAAGAAAATCTTTGGCATATAAGCATTCTACGCCCGTACAGCAGCTTCCAGTGTAAGGACAATGGAGCTCATTCTGTGCAGTCTGCATCGAATTTATGCAATTACGTTATAACATAATTTACGTTACTTTAGCCCCACGTTTTATTTTTAAGATAAGACCTGCACTACAAATATATGTGTAGCGCAGGTGCTTTGTTAAAAAAACGACAGGCTATGAATCATGAATACAAGAAGCGTTATATCGCTAGCAATAATTTCAGCAAATACCAATCCTAAACACACAGATATAAGCACAAGAACGGCGCTGTTAATGGCGAAAATTACATGAACATGGCAGGATTACCCCTCACGCAAAGCGGAATAATTCAGCCATCGGTATTTGTCAAGCCATGCCAGTTGTGATTTCCGTTTCTGTTTTGAGTCTCTAATGCAGCCCATCTCGTAGCTTCTATCAGAGCTCTGAGCGAACATAAGAAGCTGGTCGACATTTCAGTACAGCCCAAACATCGAGTCTGCTGTACTGAGCTCCCTCTTGGGGTTCTGAAATAGTTGCATTATTCTCTGTCAAGTATTCAATGCTTCGTGCATAAATGCCCTATAGCCTACCTGAAGGCTCGTACTATACAGTAACTTTTCTAGGGCGGCCATCCCTTTAAGTGTAAGAACCACTCTGGATAAGGCATAGCAAGCCACTGCTAAGTTCATTATTCAATGCCATATCAAACACTAAATTTAGCAAGAAAAAATAATAACACAAATACGGCGGTGTGTGACCATGCTCTTGCGGTTAGGCATGTCCTGTGCAAGTCGAGCAAAATCTTGCCACATTTGGAATTCTGTCGTAAGATCTGAGGAAGGAATCATAATAAGGTTCTACCAGTTTGGTTTCAAACATTAAGGAAATGACAAACTTTTTAGCGCACTCATGCACTGCCACTGTTCAGCCGAATACAGACTGCCGGTTTAGTCTTTACAGTGTAAGAGCATGGATGGTTCTGTAATGTATAGGGCACATAAGAATTATGTAGTTTTCGTTAGTGACACGGGAAATGGAAATTAAGTTGGGAAGCTCCTTAGTCCACCAAAAAACAGAGCATTGGACAGTCGTACAGACCCAGCATGACCTTTGGGCATGATGCGATGCTCGAAACAAGTCAGCATTTTGTTTCCGGAGTGCACCAAGAAAACATGCGTAATGGCATGGTCACGCATACATAAATGCTACAGACTACCACGCTTCAGCATGAAACGGACAGTAATGCCACAGTTAAAGTATTCCATTGGATAACAGAGGCCCTGATGTTCAAACTGAAGCATGGCTACAGGATACAACATGATAGACACAGAAGAGGCTACAACATGATAGAGCGGCTTAAACTTGCAGAGTTGATAATTTCTCTGTCATTTTGGTTACTGAAGTAACGCTGACGATTGCTGAAAATTTCCTTCATGTGACATTTTAGAATGTATACGTAACCGTTGTGGATCCAGGCAGAATTACATCAGCGCGCGTGTGGGTGATGTGATGCACACACATTTGGGGGGGGGGGGGGGGAGAGGGGTGAGGGCAAAGGTGTGCTGGTGCTCTTGAGACCACCAGCAAGATTGGAGCGTCCGCCAATCTTGCTGGCTGTCACTCCAGCAAGATTGTGTTTTGTGTGTGACCGCCTACGTGTATCCGGCTCGGCGGAATATCATGCCGGGAATTGTGTGGGAGCGGCTCGTCTCAGTGACAATGTCGCGCCTATTCATCGACCTCATACGGAAAGAATTGGCACGGCGACAGCTGGACACTGCCGGTTTCAAAGAAGAGCTCATTCGGTGACTGGAAGCCGACATTCGGCAGCAGCATGAAGCTAGCCCCCCGGTTGAAGCGAAGGCTTCTGCCTCGTCCGCCGCGGTGCCTTTGACGCTAGACTCAGCCACCGTACTTAGCCTTGACAGACACAGTGCCAAAGATTGCCTGCAACATGATCCGTTGCCTTTGCCAGAGCAGCCGCCATAGCAAGTGTTAGTAGCCCAAACATTGCCCTCAAGAAGTGCCCCTGTCGCATGACACCGTCGCATCCGACGCGGTGTTCGCGCGCCATCACCCCAATATTCCATCGTCCCGCTTCGCAGCCAGCCCACTCCCAGCCAGCACGCAGTTATAAAAGGTAAATTGGCCGAACACAGAGCTGTTTTTGCTTGTTACAGCGATGATCTTGACCATATCACTGATATGAAGCTCCGTGTTTACCTGCTAGCGCGTTGCCCTACAGTCGGAGCTCATACCGGTACGATGCAGAAGGAAAGCAGTTCCTGAAAACTCAGGGGCCCTAGTGAACCATGGCTTTCAAAGGGGAATGTAATGAGCTACAATCAAAGCCATCATCCGTGCCTTGCTCATCGCAGCCAAGCAACCGCTAACTCTACAGCTTCTGTGCGAATTCAAAGCGAGTAAAGGCCAGGAGCTTCCATTCAAACAGTACGGCTTCTGTGGCCCCCTCCGCTTCCTTCTGAGCCTCCCGGATGCCGTACGCTTGACGCGGGTGGGTGGCGAAACCAAGTTATGTCAGGCCAGTCCTCACAAAGGAAGTCAAGCGCATACAGAATTCCTTCAACAGCCAGAAAGAGTTCATGCTGTCGGTGAACCACCTGCCAACTACTTTCAGCCCAGCCAACAGTAAGCCCAGCATGCCGAAAACTTTGTCCATGGACAGAAAAAGTGAAAAACGCTCGTGAGCGAGCCACCTACAGGTTCCAAGCCCGTCAACAGCGCCAACCAGCCGCGACCTGTGCAGCAGCCAACGCCCAACTCGAGCCATCTGTGGTACCATAAGAGACCAAGGACGAATTGTGCGGCACCTGGCTGACCACTTCGTGAGTGGCATCGATGTACTTCAGCTGGACAAAGCCCATGCCCGAAAGTTTGGCAGCAGCATCGACCATTCAGCATTTGGCTACAAAACGAGCAAGGACTTCCTGCGTAGCAATTGTGACATACTGTGTGCCACATGATGCTCTATTTGAGAGGGTGTCGGCAACCTCCTCTCCAAGGACAACTGGCACGCCTTTCACGAAACTCGAAGCCAAGGCTAAGGCCCTTACCACGCTTCAGTGTGCATGAAACTGCCAGTGCAAGGAAGCAGGACAGTGTAGACTCACCTCTGCAGTCAGTGCAGCCGCAGCTTAAACGGTAAAATGCGCTTATTGGCTGTCTAGCCACCTAGATGACTTGGTGCACGAGTGAAGCGTGCGGCAGTGTTTCCCCCGCGTGTATGAGTGTTGTGCCTGTTGTGGACAATGCGCGGATATTACTGTCCGCGAGACGTGGTCAACCAAAGTGGGGCGGAGTGCGAGCAGCCAGCCACATGTGCTGTAGTCATTGGGTGTTCACTTGCGTCACCTTCAGTGCCATTACGCCACGCAGCTCCAGGCCCATGTGAGGTATGGGACACGCTTGCTTGTTTGTGCTTCATTTGTGCCTACCTCCGGTGTGGTCAATCGTGTTGTATAATGTTCAAATAAATGCTTTCCTTTAAATAACTCCCATTCACCTCGCCATGCCACCTGAATGCCCCAGCCTCCACGCCCAGCCCTCACAGTACTGCATACGGTGTAATTCATGAATTGCGAGGAGGACCAGAGATAGCGCAAATTAAAAGTAATGTGGTTTTAGCAGCACAATTTACAACAATCAAGGCCTAAACCTGAAAAATAGTTGCAGTGATTTCATTGAATCGGCAGTTTTGAAGATCCACGGCGGGTAAAATGGATCACAAAGAAAGAATCTGGCTTACATGTTTAAAAAAAAAAGCATAGTAGAGATAGAAAATGTAGGCGATTTCTTGCTGAAGTTAGATGTCGGGGTTTTTTACTATAGAAGTGTAGAGCATGTGTGTGCTTAAATTTGTTTTGAGATAAGGCGTGTTCAGAGATATTTAAGCGCAAATGTCAAGGAAGGCATTTCTAGTAAATTTATCATGAGTGGTTTTCAAAGTGTTAAGACGCATAAAAAACAAATAGGCTCGGGTAACACTTTATTACCATGTCTCCAGATAAACCTCTCTCAAGAAACGTTTTTAAAACCTCTTGGTGTAGCATAAGCTTGTGTTGTTCTCAGCAAGATATCTTTTACACGTTCACAAATAAACTTCTCAGAACTGCTAGCGGTAAACGTTTGCAAGATGTTTTCACGTAGAGGTAGACGATTGTAGCTGTTTCAGGCTGTTTCAAGACGTCTTCAAGACAACTTGTGTTTCATGGGGTGGCACGTTGTACGTGCCACAGTTGTCGCGACGACGTCTGTTTTGCGTTGCTGTCTCCTTCAGTGCGTTAGAAAACAAAAGGTGCAGAACCACTGATGCTGGGTGCGGGCGCGGGAATAACAAATCATTTTCCGCCTCGCGTCGCAGGCAGAACGCGGGCTGGTTGTCCGAGTACTGCTCAATCCGTGCGATAGGTATATGGCAACGAACGCTAAATTACGCCCAGGAGGTGAAAAGATACAATGGCCAGAACCAAGGAAGTGAGTGTATTTTGTGAAATAAAATGGGAGGCACGGATGTCGTACTCTGACATCTCCATTTTTGCACGGCTGCGGAACACGACACTTCGACTGCGGCGCGAACTTCGACGGATCCCAGAGCTCAATAAATAAAGATGTTTTCTGTCTCTCCCGTCCGAACACTTTTCCTGCACGATCACCCTGCTGCGCGTTTATGGTTGCAGGCAGCGCTGCGCGCAACGCCCGGGCGGGGACTCGTCGCCGAAACCCGAATACCCCGACGGCCCGGCAACCGAACTGAACGACGCACAATAGCGCAGGCAGGCGGGCGGCCGCATGAGGCGCAAAGAACTACCGCTTGCCTGTCACGTGAGGTGGGGCATCTCTTATCAGTTTTTATTTTTTATTTTTTTATGACTAGGCTTCTCAATAGTGACGTGACGCTCCCCCCTAAACTTTTTTTTCCTCCATGAAAAAAAAGTTCCTCCATGCAGTCCAGGGCTGCCAACTCTAGGGAAATTTCCCTAGATCTAGGGGATTTGGGTTGTCTTTAGGAAAAAAGAGAAATTTGTCAAAATCTAGGGAAACTTTTACGTCCACATGGACTATGCCTTCAGTCATGTAATGTTGTCCTTTGTTAAGTTTGTCGTCAAAGCTTGTCGTCAAACGAGATACACTAACTTTTTGGTTCTACTTGAATTCTACCTAAGTGCAACATGTATCTCGTTTGACGACAAGCTTTCCATTCAAAAGAAAGGCATTTGCATCGGCTCATGTGTAGCGCCAGTACTGTGCAGCATTTTCTTGGCCAGTGTCGACCATGACCTCAGTAACTTACTTAACTCTGACAAGGTTTTTAAGATTTTAGGTACGTTGACGATTTTCTGGTCCTCTTGAAGAAACGAGACAAAGCCCAACCCAACACTGTGACTGAAATTTTAGGCCTTTTTAATCGGGGTGGGAAGGGTTTAACTTTTACTCATGATCTACCCCTTTAAAGTAGTCTCCAGTTTTTAGATCTTAACCTTAACTTTTTAGGCGACCGCGTTTGTTGGGAATATTCAGCCCGAACCGCCAAGGAACTGCTGCCTTACGATTATGCACACTCCACGACGGTAAAGCGAGCTATAGCGGCCTTGTGTCTCCAATCTGCGCTCAAAAAATCATGTGAGCATGCCATGGAAAAAAGTTTTGGCCATCAGATGACCAGACTAGAAACCGCAAGCTTCTCGCGCTCAATGCTCACTGGCGTGGCTGAGGCTTTGCTTCGCAAAACAAAAACTCGGTTGAAAAGAGGTCACGCAGAACCTTTGCACAAAAAGACACGCCCTGAAGTTATATCTTACGCACACCGAGTCACACATAATCTAATGAAGGTCGCCACGAGGTATAAGGTCCCAGTTGTGTTTTCAGCACCGCTTAAACTTGGCACACTATGCGCGGAAACAACCCTACAAGGAAACGTCCCAAAACATGCGATAAGAAGCGTTACGCCAAATGTATATATGCATGCCGCCTTTTGTAAACTGCATTGAAGGTGTTGTGTATCAGATACCGTTGGACTGTGGCAAAGTATACATCGGCCAAACTGGTCGATGTGTGAATGACCGACTAAGAGAGCACGCCCTTTCCATGAAAAATGGGACGGGATCACACTTGCCGTCCCACTGCAAGGAATGTCACTGTGTACCCGAATTTGACAAAACAGAAATTTTGAAACGAAGTCGGGACGTCACGGCGCGTGAAGTAGCGGAAGCCTTCTACTTCAAGCGAAAGGGAGATAGCTGCGTGAGCGTGCCATCGCTGCTAATCTACGCAAAGGAGTGCGCATTCCTGGATAATTCTCTTGATGTTTGTTGATGTGTCCCCTCACCGGATGCCGGTTAAATTTTAATTTTTTCAGCCCACGTGTGTGATTACGCCAAATGCATATATGCATGCCGTCTTTTCAATAAAAACCAGGTGCGAGTTAGCGCCCGTCCTTTTCACCGTCCGTGTCTTTCGCTGCACTAAATCTTAATTCTGTTTCAAAAAGAGACTTCGAATTAGTCGAGTTTGTTCCGTGTGACTTCAATAGGAGTCCGCGAAGTCTTTCAGAACTCGATCGCTGGAAAGCCACTGAACTACACTTTTTTGGCTGTACGGAGGGCCTGTAGTCCTTTCCATAGCATCACCTGAAAACTTGTACCAGAAATTTCTCACTTTCCACGTGGCTATGCTAATCCTTACAACACCTTGTACGCCGGGCATGTGATGTGCGGTATGTAAATAGACTTTTGAGGATTTTGTTAAGGGCTTCGCTGCTGCCTATAGTGAGCACCATGTCACGCACAATGTTCATGGATTGTGCCATTTGGCATCTGATGTCGAGCATTTGGGCCCTGTGGACGCATGGAGGGCATTTCTATTTAAGAACCATAAGTCGACATTAAAGAGGATGGTGCGTAAGCCCCAGTATCCCCTAGTGCAACTGTGCTATAGGTTGGTGGAAAAGGATATAATTCCGAAAAAACCTCAAAAGGCTACAAGTTACCCTTGTTTGTCGAGTGCACATGATTCTGGACCACTTGTTGCTCCCTGTCGGAACCCACAGTTAAATAAAGTGATGTTGCCATGCAATGTGGTTCTTGGAGTTGCAAGGAACAGCTGCTGCTTGCTCAGTGATGGGTTTTCACGCTACGGGTTTTCAATGTGTTTTCATGCTACCTGAAGCTTATAAAATGTTATTGTAATGCACTTCACGGTCGCTATCGACTTTTTGCTTAACAGGTTAAGGAATAGCGATCCACGAAATTTAGCCCACCTGTGAATTGCGAGTATGGTGATAGACAATCACTTCATCTAATTGACATGGAGGATGGTGTGAGGGAAAGGGCACTGTCGACACATTTGGGAAGAAAATAGCTTAAAATATAGAGAAACATTTGGAGCATGCTCTATGCATTCTGCATTGTAAGCTAATCAGGTAAAGGTAATTAAACAAGGGCTACTATTTATTTAGCGCCCCTTGGAAGGCACTGCACCATAGCCGGCAATACTTCCCCTTTAGAGCTTCGAAAATGTAGCTGTGCAGCTGGGTGAATACATTTTTTTGCATTTTAGTCAGGTTGTCAAAGTGTAATAATGCACGAAGTTGCAATGCACCCTTTCTATAGACCAGAATTTTGCCAGATCGGCCATTTTCCGGCGACCGATGTGCCACCTGGCGAGCATTTCTTGGGGACTGCGGGGCGAGCAGACGCCGCCGCTGTCAGACGCTGCCCTGCTGTGTGTGGTTATCTGACGTCACAGCGGCATCAAAAATCGGTAAGTGTTACTTATTCGGCATGTCAGCAGCATGAAGTTTAACAGTGCTTTAAGGGGAACGTTCAAAGCGTCGGAGAGCTGTCAGCTTTGCCCATTAATCCCGTTTTCAACCCGGTAAGGCGGCGTGCCCCCCTACGTGCGCTTTGTTCTGACGGGGGTTGCCTGTGAGGTTACGTTTCGCCACACCAGCAGGATGAACGCCCGACCTTTTATCACCAACTGGTGTTTATTTTCTTCACTCTGGGAAGGTTGCCGTCATTGCCGTTACTTGGCAATGTACAGAAGCTACCGGTCCAGGCGTCATTACGTCATTGTTGGCTGCACCAACAATCAGCGTAAGCGCAAAGTGCTCATACAAGAAACGTGGGAAGTGCACCACGACAGAAGAAGTGTATGCATGTTCGGAGTCTATTTGCTGCACAAATTTCCTGCGGCCCTCGAGTGCCGCCGCGAATAAGTCGTACTGAATAGAAAAGACTTCGAACCTAGCAAATTAGCGAGAGTAAGTACGGTCGTACGCTGCTTTGGAAATGCCGTTTATTCACCCTCATGCTAAATCCTTATCACACGTTTCTGTGCTTTGAAGTTATTCTCTGTTCATTTCATCGACTGTAAGCCGACAAAAATCAACCTGACACCTATACTGCAGCTCGGGTTCGCGAAAACAGTGCGCCGAAAGTGAAATAGGAGCGTCGCGGTGGCGGAGCACGCCCGGTCGTGTCGGTAAATAGCTGTTCACGGTTCCCACCCACCGCTGAAATTCAGAACTTGTAATCAAGCAAACGGCTGTGAAATCTTGGTGTACCTAATAAGTTGCCCCGGTTCTGGCTCCAGGAAATAGTGTTATGCGGCGGCAAATATGCCTCCTGCAAATTCTTGCTACAAATGCTCAGAAGTCAGTAGGTTGGAGCATAACACTATTTCCTGCTACCCAAACAGGGGCAACTTAATAGGTACACCAAGATTTTACGGCCGTTTGCTTGCTTAAAAGAAGTCTTGCGTTTCAGCTATTTACCGTAACGACCGGGCGTGCTCCGCCACCAGGATGCTCCTATTTCACTTTCGGCGCACTGTTTTCGCGAACCCGAGCTGCAGTATAGGTGTCAGGTTAATTTTTGTCGGCTTACAGTCGATGAAATGAACAGAGAAATACCACCAGGGCACAGAAACGTGCGATAAGGATTTAGCATGATGGTGAATAAACAGCGCTTTCAAACAGCGTACAATCGTACTTGCTGGCAAATTTGCTAGGTTCGAAGACTTTGCAATTTAGCACGACGACCCATTCGCAGCGGCACTTGAGAGACACAGGAAATTTGTTCAGCGAATAGACTCCGCACATGTAGACACTTCTTTTGTCGTCGTGCACTTCACACGTTTCTTGTATGAGCACTTCGCGCTTGTGGTGATTGTTGGTGCAACGGACGGCCTAATGACGCCCGGACAGGTAGCTTCTGTAGATTTCCAAGTAAAGACAATGACGGCAGCATGCACAGAATGAAGAAAATAAACGTCAATTTATGATAAAAGTTTGGGCGTTCGTCCTGCTGGCACGGCGAAACATGGCCTCACAGGCAACCCCCGTCAGGACAAAGCACGCGTGGGGTGGCATGCCGCCTTAGCGGGTTGAGAACGGAATTAATGGGCAAAGCTGACAGCTCTCCGACGCTTTGAACGTCCCCCTTAAAGCACTGTTCAACCTTACGCTGCTGACATACCGAATAAGTGACACGGCACGGTGCAACAGCATGTGGCTGCGCTGTCGTCTGCTCGCCCCGTAGTCTCCGAGAAATGCCTGCCAGGCAGCTCATCGATCGTTAAAAAATTACGGCGTTAAAAAGTATATGCTTTGTAAATTTGTTGTGTGTGTATCATTTTTCTAGGGTCGTTGGTGCAGTCGGATTCCAGTGACTACTAGGCTCTCCAGTTGACTCCGGTGATGACCACAGCATGCGTCGCCTCACATTGCACTACGATGCATTTACTTGAGCAATAAATTACCACCACCAGCATATTTTACATACTTGTGTCATCACGAGGAGGCTTTGGCAGTACTGGTTTTAAATTAATGCTACACATTTTAGCATAAAGGCTGTACCCAGTGGAGATTCTAAGGGTACACAGAGTGACATACCTTGGCAAAAAGTCAACTGCATAAATACCTCAGGGATGGCAGTACAAGCCCACGCCCCTCCTTTCTCAAACACCCTGTGCATATATAACACCTAGCAAAAAAACGCATGGCTAGAATGTAGTCCTCAAAATGTCCTGACATCATACAGTAGTCCTGTGAATGTACTCTAATCATCCTTGGCTTCCTTTTGAGGATGTTCTGACGATGTCCCGAGGCCGGACAATAGGACCTTTTTAGTACCAATTGAGTATCAGAAGAGGATGTACTGAGGACATCATTATGTCCTCAACAGAACGTCCTCGGGATGTGCTGAGGATGTGTTTGTGTTGTCTTGGTAGTGCTGCCGTCAACGCCAAGCGGGAATCTCGAGGGACTGGAGCCGCTAACCAATGACAGCCCTGCACGGTGGCTACGACTACCAGTCCGCGCTCATACTGGTCGTCGTCCCGCGACATAGGTGTCTCGCTGCAGCCATAGCCATGGGCATCTTACCACAATTGCACCTAAAACTTGCGTAACAATGCTGCGCCAAACAACGTGCTCAAAACGTCATGGATCTAAAACAGTTTGTACCCGCAGCCGGTCGCCTGCATGCACGAGTCGCAAGAGCCTTCTCGCCGAGCGCTTATCTTGTAAGCATCGCCACGTCATCTAAACCGTGGCCGCGGCCTGTGCCCCTTTCACAACCCGTACGCTAACCCGCACGCTTTCTAATAACCCGCACGCAAGCTCGTCCCCTCCTTCACCCCCAGCCAAGGCCACCAGAGGCCCGTGTACTCACCGGTCGCTCTCACCGGACTGACCACGACTGTTTACTCTAATAACATGAACGCAAATATACCTGGTCAGTTAATAGCGTACATAGTATCTTCGCGCCTCGTGACGTGTTTGTCTTTATACAAGCAAGATGCACGAGTATAGAAACAATCTTAATATTGTAGCCCTCTACTGGGGAAACACGCCCCAGTAAATATCTTTACATCTTTTCAAATTATACAAAATATTTAACTAATTCTCTGTTTGCGCATTGTCAAATTAACGGTTGAAGGTAACCCAGTAGCGTAAGTAGTTTCCTTCTTTTTCAACAACGCCAACGACGATCGTTTAATCCATGAAAGCAGTTCTTACTCCCGTGTACGTGTGGTGGTCACATCAGCGCCGCCCTGCAGCGGTCACTGTAATCATGAGCTAGATGTGTGCTGCCTGCACGACCAATCTTAGGTTCAACTAAAGAATTTTGTCATCATCATCATCATCGGCGCCGCGTAGACTAGACGAAGACTACAGAAAGACAACGAGACAATGCACAACTTCTTCATTTTCATCTATCTGCGCAATGAACGTTCAGTGTGACAGAGAAAAGAAAACATGTCAAGGAAACAGGCGGAAATCATGGCTTCTGCCCTGTTTTCACAAATAAAAGCTTCATTCATTCACTACTGTTCCCCGAATTCGGGGTCACAAAATGTTTCTGGAGTAGATACACAGTGGAAAGGGGCGTTAGAGTAAGGGAGGAGAATGGTAGAGCTAAATGAGAATGGCCGAAAGAGAAAAGTCCCGGGACAGAGAAAGAAGCAAATCGTTCAAAGAACGATCACGCCCTTCGCACTTGCCCCCGAAATGCCCAGCTTCTACCGTGTTGGACTGTAATAGCATTCCCCTATAGCTGACCATGTCGAATATCCATTCAGCGTGGTTATCACAATCACCGCTTCGCGAAAAGACTACAAAATCCCTTTCCACGAACACGACCAGCTTCAATTACACATTCTTCACATTCTGGGTCAAACGTTATAAATAAACGCACGGATGGTCTTAGAGCAAATCTGTTCACCGTATTAGGCCGCCACGAAAACAAGGAACCAGCACGGGTCTGTGCATAGTGTCGTTGAAGTAAAATCTGCGATTGTTCTTGGACGTACAAAAAAGAGAAGAAAGTTCTTATACGAGAAAGAGAAAAACCGTAAGCACCGGGTCATGACCTCTGCACCAAGTCGCATTGCTCCACCGGATTCATAGGCGTCCCGGGCAGGCACTGGAAGGCTTGCGCGAATTCAGGGACGTACATCAGCGGCAGGTTACAGGCTGCAAACTCAGTCACTTCGGTCTTGTGTCCGCTGCACTTCATGAAACAGAAGGCCATGAATAGCAGCTGCCTGCCGCTGAAGCCCTCGAGCCCAGGCAGCTTCTTGTTATCGCTATGCCCAATGGAGGAATCGCCTTCGTACGCATTCAGTACGGCACCGATGGCCAGGGCTTCGGCCAAGGCGAGATAGAAGTTAGTGCCGACCGAGAACGGACTAGCATCGAAACAGCCCAAAAGCAGCCTTAAATGAAACTTCCTTCGGTAGGCCTTCATCACGAGCAAGGACAGGGTCCTGGCCACTTCGGCTCCGAGTCCACCGTAGTTGACAGCGGGGACGAGGTTGGTGTCAAAGAGCGGGAACGACAGGGCGTGTGGCAGAAGCTCGAGGTCGTTGCGGTTGTAAAGCGCTACAGACAGCAGGAACGTGGAAATGCCAACCGAAACAGCCGTTACTTCGACATCTTCCTCACCGCTGTCGTATGCGCTCCTGGCCAAGACCAACGACGACGTGTTGCGGAGGTTGGCTACCAGAGAGTCGTCACTCAGGTCCAGAGACCCGGCCCAGGTGTCGTCTTGGACGCTACCGCTGTCGTGGTCGTGCTCCCCCTCGAACGCCCTGAACGTCGTGTCGAGCGAAGTCCAGTCGCCCACGACGGTGACGTTCGGCTCGCTCTTTCCCCACCATGGCAGGCGCTCGCTGAAGGACATGCGCACGGACAACGCGAGGTGGCGGGCACGGTCTCGGGAGGAGGCCTTCAGTGCACGGCCAATCAGGCCGGAGAACACGGCCGTGCGCGAGATGGCGTACGCCCGGCCGAAGCAGAATGCCACGTGGAAAGCGAGGGCTCGCTGGATGTCCCCGTCGTAGAAGTTGGTGATTAGCTGTTGGTTGGCTAGGAGCACTGCAACCTGCGGAACATAAAATAAATGCTTCCAGATGTCCGACTCCCCTAGAGTGCTTTAAGCACGCTCCATCTGCCCGGTCTCTGCGCGAAAACTGAAAAGAAAACAAGCTAGTGAACTGTGAACCACATATGAACAGCGAACATGCGCATTAATATGCAGAGAAAGAGAACTGTGTGAACAGGGAGCACCGCTGAACTGCTCTTTCCCCTACCTTTTGACCTCTCTCCCTCCAGGGCATCTGGCCCCCTTACCTCAATAAAGCCATTCTCTCTCTTCCAGATGACCAACAAACGCACTTATCCAGTGCAGAAACGGTGTCCGGAACCATTCATGTGGTAACGGTTTACCCAGCAGGGCTGGTTCGGCTGCTATGGGTTGCACACCATCGCCAAAGAGAACACGATTGACAGAAGCGCAGTCCAAAGAAGTGCTCGAAACGTCTGCGTGTTGCTGGCCCGAGATGTCCGCGTGTGCCGGGTGACTTTCAAGCTCGTTTGCAACCTATAGCTCCAGGGGTTAGTTGTAAACAGGTTTGCGTTCTGTTTAACATTCTTATTCTTCACTCACCGTGTATAGTTACTGAACGGTGCTACTCCTAACAGCGTCGGTGGCCATCAACGTCTGTAGTACAGGACCTTCTCAATCTTTTAAATTTTGTATGTCTGATCGTCGTTAAATATTTCAGATGCTGTTCGGCTTGCCACATGCAATAGTGCTGTTTTATTTAGCTTCTTGGTTGACACCATGAATGGAGGATGGCGGCGACGGCAATGGCGATGTTCGTTCTCGGCCGCGAGGTGCATGGCAACCAGGCGCGTATTTTGACAGAAAAGAAGTCTCAGGTCTTGGGTGTGCTTTGTAATGACAAGATTTGTAACGCGCCATTTAGCCTCACATATTGCTAAACCTGCCCAAATTTGGTAAACCGCTAATCGGCTTCTTTACTCTAAGAAATTTGCCGTAAAGGAGTAATAACGACACCAGTCATCAGCGCGGTATAGGTCCTCGGAATTGCACTGCTTCATGATGTGCTACCCGAAGTCCCGTGTTTATGTTTGTCATATAAGCCTTTCTGCAATGCAATGCAGTGCTTTTTTTCTGGATGCGTAGTTGTTTACGCTTTTCGAGGGAAGTGTTAACTATGGTAATAGGTTGCGGATTTTTTAAGTGCGAATGCACTTTATAAGCGACCCTGAATTCCGGTGACCGCCGTCCGTCCACATAGCAACAGCTGCGGGTGCGCGCGCTCCTCGTCTTCCTTGGCAACGGGGGGAGATGGGCGCGCGCTGCCTGGCCGCTGACATGGCACATACCCACGTGGGGGATTGGCCAGGAATCTCCTCGTCTTCCTTGGCAACGGGGGGAGATGGGCGCGCGCTGCCTGGCCGCTGACATGGCACATACCCACGTGGAGGATTGGCCAGGAATCGGGCGTGAGAAGGGCTAATGCACCCGCTTAAAGGAGTACTGACACGAAATTTCAAAGCTGAGATCCGCTCTAGCAATCAAGTACAACGACAACACAAATAGGTGTCTGTGCATGGCACATACCCACGTGGGGGATTGGCCCGGAATCGGGCGTGAGAAGGGCTAATGCACCCGCTTAAAGGAGTACTGACACGAAATTTCAAAGCTGAGATCCGCTCTAGCAATCAAGTACAACGACAACACAAATAGGTGTCTGTGAATAAATGCATGTTTCTTTCCTTGTAGTTGTGTGTGTGTGTGTGATCTCTCTTTCGCGAACATTACCGAACCGCGCAAATTCAACTCATGCATTCGCACTTTCACATTCTTCCCCTCGGGGAAATGCGGGGAAATTTTTTTCTGTGTGTGTACGAAGTCTGTGCAAAGAAGAGGAACATAGTGGCCTACTGCATTCTCAATTAAGAAATATACGTCGTGTTGCCTTAACGTAGTTACAGGATAGACCTGCTCCCGAATATTGTTAATGGGTAAATGGCGAATTCATCTTACCTGAACTGTATACCACGAGACGAACAGATGGGCTCCGGCTTCTCCTATCTTTCGCCACAGCTCGAAGAAAGTGTGTACGTAGTCAGGGTTCGCTGTGACGAGCTCGATGGCGATTCGCCCCGCTCTCATGTCACTGAAGCCGAGTCCGCTCAGGATTTGCTCCCAACGGGTGCGGGACAGTGGCGTGTCGAAGACGTTCTCGACGGGGGCATGCTGCATGTCGGGCCTGAAGTAGGTGCGCTTCAACTGCGCCTTCGTGCCCTCTTCGATAGCGCAGACGTCTTCGAAGGTCACCTCGTCCGCACCACTGCTGCGATTCTGGGCAGCGAGCAGCTTCTTGCGGATAAGCTCGAAGTAGGCTCTCCCAGTGGTCGTCGTTTGCGACTGCGAGGTCCTGTTGAGGATGTCGATGATGGTCCTGCCTTTGTTGATGGCCAGCGTCAACTTGCCGGGCTGGCGAGGAGGGTGCCGGAGGGGCAGCACGCGGACGAGGACATCCCAGCCAAGGCTAAGCGAGGAGGCCAGGATGGTGTGCAGCACGTCGGGGTTGCCCGAGCGCCGTGGCCACGTGATGCCCACTTCCTCCAGCGCCTGCACGACGGCCGGCAGCTCGTCGTGGCTGCCCTGTAGGACGCCGTTGCAGCTCCGGTAGAGGGCGATGCCGCGCTGCGCCCGGTTCTGTCCAGTCTGCGGAATGGAAGAAACAGATCAGCTGGGGAGGAGGATGAGAAAGCGAGAAGGCGAGTAGGATAAGAAGGCGTGGAGCCCAATTTGCTGTCCTGCACTCGGGGAACGTCATTGAGCATAGAAAGGACACCGCAGGTGAAAGGTGTAAACAGGAGCGGAGGTTTGTGTACACTCATAGGTTTATTGAGGAGAGCGTATAGACGCCACGAGAGCTGAAGTGGAGGTTTTAATCCTCGGTTTACCTCGCACTTGAAGCAGAATCACGAAAGTGTACTTGGACCAGCTCCTCTCAGCTTTATTGCTACTTCAGCGCGTGGTCATTGCGCAGGATGAAAGGAAGGCGTGCGTTTCCTATAAGCCCGTCTCGGCGCCTTCACCCGCTAGCTAGGTTGTCAGTGCTGCCAGGTGCTGAGCAATGCGTTAAAGGCAAATACGATGGTGCGTGCTAACTCAAAGAGAGATGGAGATATGCTGGCGCATATTCAACACTGAAACCATCCTTGCAGCACTTTTCGCGGCTGCGGTTGGCGCGTATCGTATCAGTAACTACGATGTCACGCACTGGCTAAAGGAGCGTGCAAATGTTTCCCCAAGTGTCTGGGGCGGCGCCATGTTACCGCATTCTTATGTATCTGCATAAGTAGGGCCGACGTTAGAAAAATAGCTTAGGAATTGTACTTTTGTATTTTAATCTTTCTGCCCCATGATATGCACAAACATGCATTTACCTGGCTAATCTTTGTACTACGTTCTATCGCCGTTACCGCAGAACTTCAACTACGCCTCCAGGACTTGATGGACGAGCGGCATGCGTCAAATTTAAAGCACGACCAAAAACATGAGGCACGTTCAGGAGGAGGGGTGCATGTTTTATGATTACGTCTGCATGAGTACTACACCCTTAACCTGCCACAGCATTCAAGCGCCGTTACCAGTCCCTCCGAACGAGAACTTAACCCCAAACATTGGTGCAGTCCCTAAAATGTTAAATTTGTTTTCACCACTCGCATGTTACGTTGATAAAGACAAAACATTGCTTTTGGAGTTCAAGCCCTGAACGCGGTTGAACAGTTTATTAAAAGTATGAGGTGTTTCATAAAAAAGTGACCGTAGTCGTCGTCGTTGTCCGCGTCAACACCAGTGGTACCAAAATGGCCACCGATGCGGTAAAGAGAAAATAAATTTGGTTCGTGGGGTATTTAAACCGGAGTCGCAAGAGTAGCAACAGTGTGCTATAGTCACAGCGCGTATCACGCTGGCAGAATGGAACAAGCATTAGACTGATGCGTGCGCGGTGACAGGTGCACGTGGCGGTACGTGCGTACCCGGCCGGACTCGACTCTCCTCCTCCCGCGAGCGAGGGAAGAGGAGAGTCGAGTCCGGCCGTGGTGCGTGGAATAGGTTGGCTTGGATGAGAGCTCCGAGGGTGGGGACGCTGAAGCGTCAAGTGCGGCCAGGCTACCCTCTCGCTGATATTAGCGCCAAAAGACTCAGAAAAAGAAGAGCCGCAAACACGATGCAACAAGTCTTCGATAATCGCTCGGCTTTCGCCCTCAAACCACGTACAGGGAGACTTAAGCGCCTGAGGAATTTTTGTCGATGCCGAGGCCTGTGGTGCTTGGAAGACAGTCAAGTTATTTCGGTACTTGTCCTCGAGTGATACCCGCTCGTCCTCGAACTCGAAATAAAACCTTAATGACCGGCTCATTCTGGCGTTGGCTTTCGTCGCAGACGAGCGCCGTCGTGGCATTTAGAAGTACACACCGCGCCCCCCATACATGCGTACATGATGAGTATACCTTTGGAACATGCGCCTCCTGGGCTGAGCGGTGCATGGTGCTAAGAGCCCTTGTGACCAGCAGCTCGTGGACGCCGAGCTGGTGCATGCGCGACCAGCCGTCGCACACGAAGCGCGTGAAGTTGTCACAGGGCCGCACCGACACGTTCAGCGAGTTCCTCAGGCGCGCGGCGTACTCGACGCATGCGGGGGACCGGCACACTTTCCGCCTTGGATCAGCGCTGGCCCGAAGTCCAGTCAGTAGGACGATTGCGCAGACCACGGCGGTCATGACCACGACCGGGACGAAGACAAAGAGAAGCTGCCTCGGGAACTTGATCGGTGTCTGCTTTCTGCCGTCCTGCAGGTGGAGCACATCGCCCTCTCATCAACCAACGAACTAGAACTCCAGCCGACGAACTAATCAGTAGAACCCGGCCATCCATTCATCAATAAAGAAAAACTTCTCCACTGGTCCAGGCGTTTTTGTTTGTACGACGCAGGAAGTCGTTGCCCATCGAGCGAGGACCCCTTTTTTTCCAGCAACGGTAATTGTGTCATCAGAAGCGAGTGTCAGCTTTTAAGGCGCAACCACATGCGACGTTTTGGTCGCGTTTGGAGACCGTCCGCGGCGACGCGCGTTCAGCGCGCGCCACCAAATACACAGCAGCGCGCTCGGAGCGCCGGTGTCTGCGCATCCCAGATTTTCGGTCCGTTTTCGGCGTCTGCGCCGGATGTTGCTGTCCTCAATTTCCGGTCCCCCTCCGCACGCAACATGGCGGCTCTTTATTTGGCGGCTCTTTAGCACTTTATTTAATAGAACATCAATTTAACGTGTTTTGTTTGTTGAAGTTTTGATTATTCTTCAGTTTATTAAGAATGACTTAAACAGAACGATGCTGCCTTTACCAAAGTAAGTCTGGCAACTTGGATCGGAGAAGCGCTCTTCGCGCGTCTCATGTGGTTGCTCGCCCTCTCCAACGCCCGTTCCGCGTCGGCGCCAGGCGCCGCAGACGGTTGCAAGACGCGGCCAAAACGTTGCATGTGGTTGCGCCTTTAGACTTCAGCTAGCGCACCCACGCCAACAAACGTAAGAATTCAGAATAAATTTCCGTTTCGAACAAAGTGCTAGGATTATACACCGCAACTGTGCGGCCCTAGCGTCACTAAATAAAGGCTTTTAGAGTATCGGCACTCTTTTCTCTTATTGTTATGTGCCGCCAGGGTTTTCATTGGTCGGTCGGCACCACGTGATATTTGTGTACATGGGCGCAGCCACTTTGTTTCTGAGCGCCTCTCCTCTCTCTCTCTCTCTCTCTCTCTCTCTCTCTCTGCTGTGCGGACGCTAGAGCGGCCAGTCTCACTCTGCCCGTTTGAATTGATTGGATGTAGGGTTTAACGCGCCGACGCAACGCAGGCGATGAGGCGCGCCGTAGTGGAGGGCTCCGGATTAATTTTGACCACCTGGGGATCTTTAACGTGCGCCGAAATCTCGTACACACGGGCGTTTCTGCTTTTCGCCTCCATCAGAAAAAGCGGCCGCCGCGGCTGCTGAGCACAACCCGCGACCTTGTGCTCAGCAGCGCAACGCGCCTTAGCCCCTGAGCCACCGCGGCGGGTTCACTCTGCCCGTCACAACAGGCGGCGGTTTCGTTGGGAGAGATGGCAACACTGACACCCAGAAACAAAATGGCCCCCAGACGCTTCCGGGTGCACGAAGTGGCGGTACTCCTAAGCGTAGCTTATTTAGTGACGCTATGCGGCCCCCCTCAGGGCGCCGCTATTTTCCTGCGATCGGTGCGCCGCCGTGCGGGCGAAGCAGCCGCTCCAGCCGCATGCCGCAAACCGGTTAGAGTGGTTAGAGTGCGTATCGTGCGGCCTATTGGGGTGTATCATGTCATTTGGAAATTGGTAAGCACGTTTTAATTCATTTCAGCTTCGCACAGGTTAGCCGTGCCCTAGCGAGTGCGTTCAAGGCGAGTCAGAACGAGCATTCCAGAAGCCCGGGCCGTACACAGGCAGCGAATGCACCGTGCCCTGCGTTGTCCTCGCTGAAATCACTGTGTTTTCCCGTTTTCCCTCACTCAAGCACAGAGCACCTGAGCCGCACAGAGCATAAAGCCTGGCTGCGCCTGCACCCCCCCTAATGCACGCTTAGACAGGCAGCCGGTGATGCGCATGCTTAAGATGGGACATACACCGGCCAAAATGTCGCTCCGGATGCCCTTCAAATTGGACGTGATAAACCGGCCAAAACGTCATACCAGGAGCCCTTTTGTAGATGACTAGGTTCGGACACATTTGCCCCACCAAACCTAGCTTTACCGTAAAAACGCAGTAAAAAGGGACAAGGCAGGCATGCGGACGATTCTTTCTGCGTCAAACGAATTAGTCGCTTTGTGCGCCATGGTAATAATAAAATGCACCGGAGCTACCTGTGGAAAAAGCACGCGACACAATTCGTCAAATGTACGGACTGCATAGCTCATGAGGTCTCACTTTCATGCGGCCGGGTATATGTAAGCAAGACTCACAGGAGCGAAGTGACCGTCTTTGAGATCATCGAGCACGCACACACCGTGCGCAGTGGACGCGCGTCAACCTTGCCTTACACTGTGCGAAATGAAACTGCTACCTCAAGCTTGATGAAACCCGCATCGTAAGACAATGTCGAGGCGCCCGATCCAGAGGGTTTATACGAGGCTTTGGCCATCGCCATAGGGGAACGAATGCGTGCGTTCGCCTTCGGCGCCGCTCTTTCAGCTGGAGATTGCGTATCTTGCAAGCTATATAAACGAAGTACCTTGGTCTCATCTAATAACGGTGTTCTGTTTAGGTCTTCGCCGCTTTAAAGGGACCCTATACAACAGTTTCGATAAGCGCTTTCACTCTTTCCTCCGCGTCTGGAATCACTGCGAAAGCTATGGTTATCGCCAACACGGAGCGTCATGCGTGATTTGCTCCTCGCACCAGATACGCCTTCCATATCTGCTTTGTTCAAAATATTTGCCTCGCGTTGTGATACCGACACAAGACCGGGTATAACGATCACTGCAATGATGTGTCTTTTTTAAAGACGATAGTCTTTCTTGGGCTACTTAAACCCAGAAATTTTGGTCTGTCTGTATGTCTGTCTGTCTGTCTGTCTGTCTGTCTGTCCGTCTGTCTGTCTGTCTGTGACTCGATTCAGCCACCCGGCCAAAGCAAAACAATGCCTGCGCAATAGTCTTATATAGTCACAGATAAATCTACCCGTCTATGTCCGGTGTAATGTTCATACTTGTCAACATTGTTAAAGAAGAACAAGACATTACGCAAATATGAGACAACAAATCAATACAGAAGTGATATTTGCAGTGTTCCTTTATAAAAAAATCAAACATGCTTGACTTTTGCGAAATTAAATACTTCATGAACTGCAGAAAAAGAATTCACTCCGCCGTCGCCTGCTGTCGCCCGCGCCACTATAGCTTCTGGCGCCATTTTACGAAATCAACCGGCAACAGTTACGCAAGGTTACACTAGATAGGTTCCACGTTCTGCTTGCAACGCACGTGGAGTAGGGAAACGCGGTTCTATAAAGTTAGTTAGTTGAAGCTTTTATTTGAAAGGAAGGCCATAGCCAATGAGGGGGTGGTTGGGGTTGGGATGGGAAGGGGGGTATATAGAATATGATCTTAGTTCGCACTTCGCACTTCACAGTTCACACTTAGTTCACACTCAGTTCAAATTTCACACTTAATTCACATTTCAAACTTATTCACACTTCACAGTTTTTGAGTCAGTGTAACGGGTTAGGCGTCGCCCTGTTAGACGACTCGCGCCAGACCACTCTTAATTGCGAAGCTAGCAAGCTCCGAAAGAAGCTCTCACCGCGGTCTATGTTGTCTGATATATCAGGGAAGGTAAACGGGCTGTGACG